>NC_091463.1:28124696-28317196 GCF_027789765.1 Dendropsophus ebraccatus
CCATTCTATTCCAGTTAAGGTTGTTCCTACATGGGATTCCATTACTGCAAACCCCATTTATAATTAAATAGACTGACGGATAAAATCTCATTAATAAATTTCAGATTTTTTTTTTTTTTTTTTATTATAGAGCCAGATAAAAATTTCTCGCAGGTTTCTCCCCAGCAGACAAATGAGAGCAACACTGATATGAGTTTTTGTGTTTATTACAATAACCCACTTCCATAAATAAAGGATGAAGCTACGAAATAATTATGCACAAAGCCAACCAGAAAAGATCAGAAGCAACAAAACAGCATATGTAATTTTTGTTAGCAGCTGTTATAATTGCACAACAATATTTGTCTCATAAAATCAGATTTGTCCTGCTGTTTGAGACTTTCAAGTCTATTTAAAGAAACCAGTAAATGTGTCTGCAATGAAGGAATCTGCTTTCAAGCTCCCAGCAACACCTTATAGCTAACATATGGAGACCCAAGTTAATATTTCATGCAGCGTATGTCAAGGTATTTTACCCACATTGCAGAGTGAAAGAAAACTGAAACTGGTACGCCAAGCTGGGCGAGTCTGTTTGGGCACATGGCTTCGCTACGGCAGCAAAAGAAAGAGAAGGCGTACCTTGGGTAAGACTGACTTACATGCATAAAAATTCTGTAATAGGCTATGTTCACACAACGTTTTTACAGCTCCGTTTAAAATGACGTCCGTTATTTTGAGTGTAAAATAACGGACGTTATTTAGCTGTCTGGCCTCCCCTTAAGGCCCTATTCCACGGAACGATTATCGTCCGTATTCGGCCGATATTGGCCGCTACGGACAATAATCGTCCCGTGGAATAGAGTGCAACGATCAGCCGACATCGTTCATGTCGGCTGATCGTTGCAGTCGCTTGTTTTTCAACATGTTGAAAAACAAGCGACTGATATAGCAGCGATCTGCTGCCGTCGCTCCGTTGAATAGGAGCGTCGGCAGCAGACGCTGCTGTATCCTATGGGCTGCCCAGACGATCAGCAATCACCCGAGCAGCCCCCCCGCAGCTCCCCGCCGCCCCTCTCCTGCACTCACCCGCTCGCTGCCCATTAGTGCAATGATGGCTGTTGGTACATTATTCTAGTTTGGGTTTACTTATTGGCCTTTGGGTGCGTCTTAATTGAAAAGTCCATTGAATTTAATAGTAAAAACGGAGAAATGGTGGTGACAAAAGAAAAACTGTGTGAACAACTAAAAAAGACGGCCGCTGTCTGCAAAAGACGTCCGAAAATAATGATGATCATTATTTTGGCGTCCGTGGTAAAAACGTCCATTATTCAATGCATTGTGTGCATTGGACATCCGTCTTTCCATTGACTTTAATGCATTGCCATTGCAGTGAGTGAAATCGCGGCAAAATGGACGTTCTTTTAAATATCAAAATCGGCCGCCCTTTCTCTATTTTTCACGTTGTGTGAACATAGCCATTGCAGTCAATGGGAAGACAGACGTCCAATGCACTCAATGTATTAAATAACGGACGTTATCGCAGCGGACATCAAAATATTGATCATGACAAATTTTTCGGACGTCTTTTGCAAACAGCGGACGTTTTTAATAGTTGTTCACACACAGTTTTTCTTTTGTCACCATTCTTTCTCCATTTTTACTATTAAATTCAATGGACTTTTCAATTAAGGCGCACCCAAAGGCTAATTAGTAACCCAAACTAGAATAATGTATTAACAGCCGTCATTACCCTAAGGAGAGGGCAGACAGCTAAGTGACGTCTGTTATTTTAGACTCAAAGTAACGGTTGTCATTTTAAATGGAGCTGAAAAAAGGTTGTGTGAACATAGCCATATACAGCGACTGGCTTATTTTCTCTCTTTGTATGTGGAAGCTTTTAGGATTGTAGAAGTGGATTCTATCTGTGGAGCTGTGGGTATTGATTATGATACAACAGCAGTGAAGCCTGGATGCAGCTAATAGCATGGGATGCCATGTAAAGCATGTAAGGAAACAGGGACATCTGTTAAAGATAGGTGTCCCTGCTCATTGCAAAGTGTGCTTTGCCATAGATGTAGAGTGCCAAATATACAGCTGGCTGTGTAGGGTGCCATGAAAAGCATACAAGGTAGCAGGGATATCTGTTAGGGATAGGTGTCACTGCTTCTCACATAGCTGTATATTTGGCACACAATATAGCAAAGTACACTAACAGTGTAAGGCGTCATGGAAACGCTATGCTGACATCATAAGGGACTTTGTGAGAAATATACTCAGTTTGCAGGAATGTGACAGCCTATATTCAGTTTATTGAGCAGAATACATTGCTTATTATAACACAGCTGTAAAGCCTGGGAGCAGTTTATAGCATCGGGTGACATAGGAAATTCAAAAGGAGCAGGGGCATCTGTCAAAACAGGTGCCCCTGCTCCTTGCAAAGTAATATAGATGTTGCGTGGCAACTATACAGTTTGTGTTGGCTACCTTTAATCATTATTAGCTGAAGTGTCTACACAATGCCATACATGTACATCAAGGTAATTTCAGGAAGATAGGAGCTGTGATCATGTGATCTCCATGGGATCCCAGCCATCTTGAATTCTATTTCCCCACTGATATGGTTTCCTAATGTAATACCAACATTTCCCATGATGCCTCTGACTCCACAGAGAGAAGAGGGGTCTCAGCACTGCATTTTCTCCATTAATGAACGGAGTCCTAAGTGTAGTAATTGATAGATAAAGCTCAGCCCCTTACACTAGAGTAATAAGCTGGGTTCACACTACGTATATTTCAGGCTGTATTTGGTCCTCAAGTCAGGTCCTCATAGCAACCAAAACCAGGAGAGGATTGAAAACACAGAAAGGCTCTGTTCACACAATGTTGAAATTGAGTGGATGGCCGTCATATAACGGTAAATAACTGCCATTATTTCAATATAACAGCCGTTGTTTTAAAATAACAGCAAAAATTTGCCATTAAATGACAGCCATCCACTCAATTACAACATTATGTGAACAGATCCTTTCTGTGTTTTCAATCCACTCCTGGTTTTGGTTGCTATACAGCCTCACAAATACAGCCTCAAATATACTGTGTGTGAACCCAGCCTTATACTGTATGGGATACAGCTACGGATTGTCTGCCTTTCTCACAGTCATCTATTACACACAGGCTGCATCACAAAGGAGACACTACAGAATAGAAATGCAGTATATAGCAGAAGTAACATTGTGATCAGAGGAGGTTTATTAACACTGTAACTCTCCATCTAGTCAGTGTATGGTATTTCCTTTTACTATACAGTATCTTAATCCTATAAAGAAAGTAGTATAAATGCAGAGCTGCAGTAATGAGACGTGTGGATGCAGCTGAGCTGGTATGAAACAGATGGCACTATAGGCATAGTAGCTTTAACTGTTCATTATATTAGAATAATAAATACACCAGCTTCCACAGCCCCCATGTGCCCAGCCATAACATGACCAATGGTATAGAAGTAGAAAGCATTATGGCGGAATACTGTGTACTATCAATGGCTGTTGACTACACATTGAGTGCTATTAATAAAGTAATAAATCATCTCTCTTTTCTCTATGGAGAGTCCAACTCAGAATTATATAAATAACAGTAGGGCTTAGACAGGTTGCGTGACCTATCATTGCTGAATGCCTCGACCTATTTCCACAGGATGCAGCTTAACTCCCGAGCTTAGAGACTAGGCAGTGTTATCTGCGTCTTATGGCAGTGCCATTTGGGCACTATATGGCAAACAACAATGGGAGATGCATTTCAGTTGGAGGGCATTAAAGAAGCAGTTCACCCCAAAAAATTTTTGGCCCCCCCGGTAGCCACTGGCATGAATACTCACAAAAGATGATCGATGTCCCGAGGCGTAGCTACGTTCCCGTCCCGCGGTGCCATTCAAATCTGGAGCGCGCTCACATCCACCGGCGCTGTGAGTCCTCTTCTCTGAGCTGTCATTATACGCCGGAAGTCACTCGCTTCCATGCATTCTCTATGGAAGTGCGTGAATTCCGGCATTCAATTTACAAGGGAGAGAAGAGGAGTCACAGCGCCGGCTGATGTAAGCGCGCCGGATTTGAATGGCACCGCGGGACGGGAACGGAGCTACGCCGTGGGACATCGATCATCTTTCGTGAGTATTCATGCCAGCGGCTACCGGGGGGGCCAAAATTTTATTTGGGTGAACTGCTTCTTTAAAGGGGAACTTCAGGTATAGGTTAAAAAAAACTACTTCTACTTCTGCAGAAGCATATAGCATTGCTTACCTATCTATCACAGTTTTGAAACCACCAAAAACCCATTTGTTTGGGGGGGGGGGGGGTTGTTCTGTATTGTGTTTCTGTACTTCCTGGTTGAGCAGCTCCCAGAATGCAGTACTGGTTCCAGCTTTCAGCTGTTCATCACAGTCCTCCACCCTGCCTATTCCCCGCCCAAATCTGTTGCAGAAGTTCTAGGCTGTGTTCACACATTGCAGTTTCATTGAGTTACTGAATTATTTGCAGTACTTTATCATTTCATTATTGTCCCAGCACCACAACACGCTGTATTCTCTACCTGTAATGCCGATATTGGAATAAAGTAAAGAACTTTTTGATTTTTTTTTTTCTTTTCATTTTCACGCACATATTATGATCAAGCATCTGTTATCTTTGAGGTTGAGCCCCACAATAAGGAGTTTATCCCATATTATCTTACATGGGATATACTGTTTATGCTTTGTTTTTATTCCAGGTGGGATTGGCAGTGCCGGCTCTGATCCTCTCTGCCGTTTAACATCATTTACTTGTGTTACTGCATCATTTTTGTGAATACGCTGCAGTACTGCAATGAAACTCCAACATGTGTGAACACAGCCCTAATTTCACTGCAGAGTTTTGCACAATCAGTGTAATCAGTGCTGCAGCTGCTTCTGGCCGGTCAGAGATGGTGAATCACTCAGGGGATTGGGGGATCCAGCCAAGTCTCCTGTGACATCACACCCTGCCCCCTGTCTGCATCATCAGCCTGTGCTCAGCAAACACACACAATGTGAGACAGAGACATGGAAGATTTGTCTCCTAAGGTGGAAGAGCAGTGGGAGCAGGAGACAATGTTAATTAGCACAGAGGCCATTTTTCTTCACTTTTTGGATTTCAATCAGTTACCAGTGTGGCAGAACCGTACAGATATGGTAATACATTATATATACATTAGACACATCTATATAACTTTTAATGCACTTTAAATAGAAAGAAAAATTCCTTATGTGGAGTTCCCCTTTAAAGGGGTTATCCAGCATCAGAGAAACATGGCCACTTTTTTCCAGAGACACCACAACTCTTGTCTCCAGTTTGGGTCCAGGTTTTGCATCTCAGTTCCATTGAAGTGAATGAAGGTTAATTACAAACTAGGGATGGTCCGAACCTGCCGAGGTTCGAGTTCGTACGAACCTGAACTCTCGGCAATGATTCCCGCTGTCTGCCCGCTCCGTGCAGCGGATGGATACAGCCGGAAGACCGCCTGGAAAACTGGGATACAGCCATAGTCATAGGCTGTATCCCAGTTTTCCAGGCGGTCCTCCCGCTGTATTCACTCTCTCCATGGAGCAGGCAGACAGTGGGAATCATTGCCGAGAGTTCAGGTTCGTACGAACTATGACAAACCACACCTGAGCTGGAGAGAAAAGCGGTGCTGTCTCTGGAAGTAAGTGGGCATGTTTTTCTAATGTTGGATAACCCCTTTAACAAACCTAAGGTTGTCCCTGATATCTATGCCTATACCAGGAATAAGAGACATAACCAATATATGTTATGTCATAACCCTGGCTATAGGAGTTAGTCATTTTCTTATAGTAAGGAGTTTATGTAATTTCTTATAGAGAACAATAATATTCAAAAAAAAACAAAACATTGAGGTGGGGGAACAGAGTCTATAGAAATTGTCTGCAGAATCATCAGGTGGACGCTCCCTTATTCACTTTTAACAGTTTCTCTCCTCATCTTCACATTACAGTGAATGGTATAACTTTCCAATGGAATGATAAATTATTTATATAATAATGAGTATTTACGATACATCCGCTACCTGTTTTTGGCGCTCTCTTTCAGAAACATGCTTGAGGCAGTTTAATGATTTTTTTCTGGTGGTTTCAGCCATACCATCCCCTACAGCATCCGGTGCATCAAATACATGACCTTGTCTAAGTTTGGGGAATGTGATATCACAATTATAGCTAATGTATTAACAGTGAATACAGATCTACTATGTTTTATAATACCTATGAAGAATGTCTAAAAAAATGCAAATATAGCAGTATATTATACACATTCTATATATATTGCTATGGCTGTATATACAAAAAAGTAACAAATATTTTTAAGGGCTATTCTGGTGAATTCTGGCTTGGTTGTTCCTTCCCGGAGGAAGGTCTGGCTAGTTCACTGACATCGAGACATGTGATGGTGTCTCTGCAGTGTTCTTTTGCATATTTGATTTCCCAGGGGGCAATGTTCTAGAATACACTGACGTCGAGACATGTGATGGTGTCTCTGCGGTTTTTTGGTTGATCTCCCTGAGGTCAACTAGCATCCTTTTGCATGCACTTACTAGGCATTGCTCCCACGAACCAGAATCCTACTCCACACTGATGAGGAGAAAATACCCCGAAACAGCTGTCTGTGGATAGATACCTTGCTTGAGTGGTTTCCTTGATTGGAGACATACCTTGGCTTGGTTGTTCCTTCCCGGAGGAAGGTCTGGCTAGTTCACTGACGTCGAAACAGGTGATGGTGTCTCTGCAGTGTTCTTTTGCACATTGGCGTCAGCCAGGGCCGGACTGGCCATCTGGCATTCATGCAAACACCAGAGGAGCCACTTTGCTAAGTGGGCTGGTATCCTCTTCCTCTGCACAACTTCCCTGGACTTCACAGCCTACTAAATCATTGGCTATAGATTTTTTTTTAGTTGAAAACAACTGGGTTAATGGGGAGGGACTTAGCCAAGGGGTTGGGCTTAATCAAGGGGCGGGCTCATATAAACAAGGCAGGAATCTTAGGTGCAGGTAGGACCAGACTGGGACTGAAATTCAGCCCTGGCATTGGAGGGCATAGAGGCCTGCTTGCTGTCTGATTTATGTTAAACATATTTAAGGTGTACTCCGTCACTTAAAAATGTTTGATATTGTGCTGCCCTTATATAAAGCGGCATCTCCGGCTCTCCGGCAGAATATTGCCACGCCACCTCCAAGACAAACTCATAGTAGCAGTGTGCTTAGGAAATCACTGGTTGTTACTGCTGAGATGAGTTTTTCTCAGAAGTGGCGGTGGCAAAATTCTGCTGGAGACCCAGAGATGCTTTAGGTGGACACTGGGGGAATGTGGAGAGGTATTTACACTCACCGGCCACTTTATTAGGTACACCATGCTAGTAACGGGTGGTCTTCTGCTACTGTAGCCCATCTGCCTCAAAGTTCGACGTACTGTGCGTTCAGAGATGCTCTTCTGCCTACCTTGGTTGTCTAGAGTTTCTTGTCTGCCTACCAATGGTTGGCTATTTGAGTCACTGTTGCCTTTCTATCAGCTCGAACCAGTCTGCCAATTCTCCTCTGACCTCTGGCATCAACAAGGCATTTCCGCCCACAGAACTGCCGCTCACTGGATGTTTTTTCTTTTTCGGACCATTCTATGTAAACCCTAGAGATGGTTGTGCGTGAAAATCCCAGTAGATCAGCAGTTTCTGAAATACTCAGACCAGCCCTTCTGGCACCAACAACCATGCCACGTTCAAAGGCACTCAAATCCCCATACTGATGCTCGGTTTGAACTGCAAGAGATTGTCTTGACCATGTCTACATGCCTAAATGCACTGAGTTGCCGCCATGTGATTGGCTGATTAGAAATTAAGTGGTAACGTGCAGTTGGACAGGTGTACCTAATAAAGTGGCCTGTGAGTGTATAAGGGGGGGGGATTTATCAAACATGGTGTAAAGTGAAACTGGCTCTGTTGCCCCTAGCAACCAATCAGATTCCACTTTTCATTTCCTAAAGAGTCTGTGAGGAATGAAAGGTGGAATCTGATTGGTTGCTAGGGGCAAGTGAGGTAGTTTCACTTTTCACCACATTTGATAAATCTCTCCCAAGATGTTTATTATGTTTTAGATAAGGGCAGCACAATTTCAAAAGTTTTTAAGTGCTGGAGTACAAGAAAAGTGGCCAATAACCCTATGGCCTCTCTGGATAAGCTTAAAAGATCCTGTGTGAACATGGAAAAATCAATTAAAAGTCAATTATCACTGCATTCTCCACCTATCTGGGTTTTATGGCCAGGAAGAAGCCACATGAAGACACATGGAAGCCCACCTTGACCTTGCAACATAGAACTTAAAGACACAGACTGTGAGTAACAAGATTCTCTCGTCTGATAGAACCAAAATTAATCTTTTTGGTGCTGAATAACCCCTTGAATATCTGATCCATGAGTCTCTGGACTTGAGCTAAATGTTCACTTTATAACAGGACAATGACCCTAAGGGTAGCTTCACACCGTATCGCAGTGGATTTTGTGCAGCAGATCCGCAGCAGATTTGACAAAATGAATGAACACAGCATCAAATCTGCACCATTAAATTTGCTGATTTTACAGTGTGAATTTGATGCTGTGTTCATTCATTTAGTCAAATCTGCTGCAGATCCGCAGCAGAAAATCCACTGCGATACGGTACGCGTGAAGCAAAATTTATCTGACAGATTTTTGAAGCCAAAGCCAGGAACAGACTATAAACAGGTAATAAAGGAAAGACTGAGATTTCTCCTCTTCTCAAATCCATTCCTGGCTTTGGCTTCAAAAATCTGTCAGATAAATCTCTCTGTGTAAAGGCACTTTAAGCACACAGCCAAGACAAAATAGTTGCTGCTTACTGACAACTTTGTCCTTGAGGATCTGCAGAGAAGAACAGCTGAAAGTCCCCAAATTCAGGTGTGTAAACCTTGTGACCTCACATCCAAGAGGGCCAAGAGGCCGGAATCGCTGTCAGAAGTGCTTCAGCTAAGTGTGGAGTAAAGGCTCTGAATACCTACAGTATGTCAAGGCTGTGTATTAGTTTTCCCACTTTAATAAATTAGCAAAAATTTCACTTTGTCATTATTGTCACAATGTGGGAAGCATTAAATGTTTTTTTTAGGTTTTGTTTTTAGCACAAGGCCATAACATAACAATGTGTCAAAAAGTGAAAGGGTTTGAATACTTTGTGAATATATATATATATATATATATATATATATATATATATATATATATATATATATTATAATTACAAGAGTAATAAGACACCTTCTCCAGTCTAAAATAGTAAAATGGTCTCTTTAAAGCACCTCTTTGTTTCCTATTTTAAAACCATAAAGAATAGAATGATCAGTCGTTTTCGACCCCACCTCAATTCTGTTATGTCCACTAGGTGGCAGCAGCAATGTTCATGTCCTATAGCTTTCAAATATACTTTTTTTTCTACGTTTCCTTAAATTTTAAAGACAACATGAAATTGGATTCTAAGCAACTAAATTACCCAAATACGGACCCAAAAGGTGCACTCAGCCATACTCTCCATTACTCTTTAGGGTACGTTCATACTTACCAGATTCGCAGCGTATTTTCTGCTGCAGATCCCCAGCAGATCCACAGCAGATTTCATTTAAATAACTGAACACAGCATCAAATCTGCTGCGGATCCTGTAGGTGTGAACGCACCCTTAAAGTGTCTGCCAAATTAATTTTGTGAAATGACTTGGGTATATCAAATCGTACTCTGTATTGCAACACTTAGTTTATGAATCTATACTACAGTAGGCTTGTTTCTTACCCAAGGCATTGATAGGCATGGCATTTCTACCCAAACAGTTCTGAAGGGGTTAAATGACCTCTAAACGGGAGTTAATGAAGGTATATTGTTGTACATTATTAGCTCCTAATTTCATCCCTTTCATTACAAATGACTGAAGCAGTGGCCGTGTTATCACAAGGGAAAATATGCAATTATGTAGAAAAAGAATGAATTGATTCCAGCGTTGCATTTCTATGGTTCTGTGGTGTAGGTCTCACCTGCTCATTAACACTCGTACAGGAGTAGGATTATTTATAATACCTTACACTCAGGGCTTAGCAGTTGCTGTGAGAAGGATTATACAGTGCCACTGGCTGTTTAGTAGTGTTTCTCCATTGCTAAATTACATAGATCATACCAGCTACTGTCAGCGAGCGCCGAGCAGAGTCGTTTTACCTACAGACCAAGCATGTCTATTACACCTGACACATTTGTTCCTCTTAACAAACATATAAATGAAGTCACCTTCATGAGGTTGTACAAGATTAGAAGAACAGCGCCCCCTCTGTCTGTGTGAGCTATTAAGGTTCAGCCCAGTGGATGAGTCGTATTATTGGACAGACACAAACATTCAATTTCTCTTTGTGGGTGATAGGCAGCGGAGAAATTCATAGAGACAATATGGTGCAAAAGGTTGCGAATGTAAAGTATCTCCTTAAAGAAAGTCTGAGCCGGTTGATTCGGTGAGGCTATGTTCACACTACGTAAATCTACGGCTGTAGTTCTCGCCGCAGAACTACAGCCGTAAATTTGCAGGGTGGAACATAGCATTGTTTGCTATGGGATCCTGGCTGGAGCATACACACATCATATACGCTCCGGACGGTTCCCATGCGGCGCCGCAAACTGACAGGTCCATTATTTGCGGACGGAATTCAATGAATTCCGCCTGCAGAAGGACCTGTCAGTTCACACAGTGAAACGAGCGGCTTCCCTGTGTTCCCATCAGTGCTATGGGAAGCTCTGATGCGGGCGCGTTCTGATGCGCCCACATCAGAGCTCCACGGAGGAAAGATCACCGGGTGATGATCCGGGCTGAGACCGGCCGTTCCGTGACCCGGCCGGAGTCACGGAACGGCCGGTCTCATCCGTAGTGTGAACATAGCCCCCAGGTACGCCAGGTAGAGGCAAAACATGGGCTATCTAACTGGCAAACTATAGTAGCTACAGTAGTGGGATTTTTTTCAGCAGCTGTTCCTGTGACAAAATGCAAAAATTGGAAAATGTCAATTTAAAAAAAAAAAGTCAGCCTGTCAATCACTCAATTTCTGCCATGGACAGTAGTGGACATTGGTGGATCAGCGATATAATAACAATGTTCTCCCAGGACAGCAGTGGACATTGGTACAGTAAATGAGCACCCGGTGAGTTATTAATGTACACCCAGCACCCGGTGGCTTCCTATAATGCACACCCAGCACCCAGTGACTTGGTATAATGAATGACAGTCACCCAGTTACTTGGTATACTGGACAATGGTTTCACTGCTCCCACAGAAAAACTCTCACAATTCCCCCTCTTCTCCTATCTGTCCCTATCTCTCTGTATTAGGGTACTATTACACGGAACGATTATCGGACGAATCGGCCCCATTCGACCGATTATCGCTCCATGTAATAAATACAATGATCAGCCGATGACAACGATCATCGGCTGATCGTTGATATAGGTTCTGACCTATTTTCGTTGGGCGTCGACTGACTGACCGTATATCAGCCGGCAACCGTATATCGGCCGGCGACTGACGATATACATTGCCTATCCACGTTCCAGGGCTGCTCGTGTGGTCTTCTCCCCGGGTCACGCTTACTCTAGCTTCAGAGCGGCTTGTCAGCTGACCGGCCGCCCAGCCAATCACAGGCGGTCCCGGCCTGTGATTGGCTGAGCGGCCTGTCAGCTGACAGGTCGCTCTGAAGCTAGAGCACGCAGGACCTGTGGAGAAGCGGACCGCAGAAGCAGCCCTGGAGCGTGGATAGGTAATGTATGTAGTTTAAACAAGGGCTGCAAGGACATCGGTAACGATCTAATAAAATCTATCAGGGCCATGTCTATCTAGAGCCTCGTCAGGAAATGTAAGGGTTGCAGAAGACCAGGAGGTACTTGCCTGAATAGCTTAACATGGAACATGGACACAAATGATGTGGGAAGAAGAATGTCCTTACCTAAAACTTATCTCCAACCAGGAAGGAGTTGACCTGTGCGCTCTATAATGTCCATTCAATAGAAAAGAACAAGACAGAACATTGTTGCAGAGTGCAGGTGATACAAGTTATCAACCTCTCTGAGATGCCTTGGGTAGGGATAAGAATAAGGCCTTATTCACACGTCCCGTAAAGTTGTCCGTAATTGCAGATCCATAATCACGGTTCTACTTAGAGCACAGTGATTTATATTGGGCTATTCACACAGTCCGTTTTAATTCTGATCTGTAATCTGTTCCCTAAAAAAAGGACTTGTCCTAGTGCGGATTATGATTGCGGTACGGATTGCCAACACAAGTCTATGGGATTCGTATTTTTTTACGGACGTCACGGATGTCACAAACGGAAACGGATGCAAGTACGGGTGCAAATATGGATGATTTTCCACGGATCACAGCATAAAAATAGCGGGTGGTTTTGCAGCCCAGAAAAATCACTGAACGTGTGAATGGGGCCTAAGTTTTGAGTGTATAGCAAGTGAAGGAATTTCACAAAAACAATCAGAGGCATCAGACAGGCTGGAGACAGCATCTGCCCTGTGATTATTATCAGCTGAGAAGAGAAGTGATAAACTGAATAAGAAGAAAAATAAGGCCCATTGTAGCCCGTAAGAATAAGGCCTGCAGGCTGGATTTAGATATTTCAGGCTCATATATTGAAAATGGTCACAGGGAGATAGCCCCCCCCCCCTTCCCCAAGAGATGACCTCATTCTTTAACAGTGAATTTCACCACCAGAAATAAATGAATTTCAGTCACCAGAATAATTTTCAGCAGATATTTTTTTTCTCTAAAAGGAATAAATAAAAAACCTAAAGAAAGTACCTCTCTTTTCTGATTGTGAAGGGACTACCACTTTAATGGAATACGTATTTACTTAGAAGAAGGATCCCTGGAATCCTTTCTTTCAGTTGGTTGTCATGTGATTTCATGTGACCCACTAGAAATTATATGTGTTTCTGTGCTCTCAATGAGGTCACCATTAGATCTAATAGAAACTCCTGAGTGATACAGTTGTATGGACTGTTCCACACCAGTTCTCCATGGGGGAGGGGAGTAACTCCTAAGAGAGTTAACGATGATGAGTATACACAGCTCCTATCACACAGTTAGGGTATGTGCACACAATCGAAAATCGGCGGAGAACTTCAAGCGGATTCTGCTGCGCACCACCACTTAAAGTTCTTCCCGTCCCATAGGCTCCATTCTCCATGTCAATTCTCCATGTTCTTTGGGCAAATGGCAGAATCTGCCTGAACATAGAATGGAGCCTATGGGACAGGCGGAACTTCAAGCGAAGGTGAGTGGAGGAATCCACTTGAAGTTCTACAAGTAGATTCCGTAGTGTGCACATACCCTTATAAGGGATTCAATGACAGTTCAGCCTGCCTGACTGTATACTTCTTAGAGAAATAGAGAAGGTTCTTGCTGTGTTGAAGCATCATGGCATTAATAGCAGATTTAAAAGGGAAGGGTACATTTTCAAATCTGCAAATCAAGATATAGGCTGATCAGAAGTCACATGACCTGCTACAGTAAAGAAACGCATGGGTGCAGCAGAGCTGGGATGAAACAGATGGCACTGCAGCCATTGTGATGGTAAGTGTGAATTAAATTAGCAAAATACCCAGACGTGCCTCTTTACCAGTGTTACTATAGGATTTTAATTACTTTTGTATATATGTACCTGCCTTGAAGGTACAATCCTACCTTTATAGTTCTTTTTTATTGTTTTCTTTAAGAATATAATAACTTACAGAAAAGAAGAAGAAAGGGAACTATTTTTGTATGATCTTCTGAATACTTGGCCTGCAAGCGGTAAGATATAGCAATATAATATGTGTGTTGTGATCTTTCTTAGCACAGATGACAAAAATAATATTGCCCCTTAAGCAATCAGAGCCCCAGATACCCACCTACCTAAATGCGTCACACGGTTTAGCCTAACTTTCTTCTTTACAAAAGAATCTGAGAACATCTGTCTGCATCTTATTCACTGCAATCGTGCTAGCCAGGGGCGATATATTATCTTGTTACAGGTGCTCAGCTGCAGAACGATGCTTAGAATCTGGAGAGTGCTCCATGCCATTCTGCTCTTCATTCTATGTATTATAGTAATATCCCAGGTGTTTCCTGCTCTGGGCAGGCAGACGATTGAAGAGCCCTTCATTGTAATATCCTTGTTTATTTAGCATTTTTAGGAATGATTAGCCGGATTTAGACCTAAAAGGTTTAAAGTTTGTCACACTGCAGATGAGATGTATGTATACTCAGAGACAGACATCTGTCCACACTAGGAGCGCAGAATAATCCTTAGAAGCATTTGGAAATGTCAGTTTAATCATGATTCTCTAAACTATTTCCCCTACAATAGATAGATAGATAGATAGATAGATAGATAGATGATAGATAATAGGAGATAGATAGATAGATAGATAGATAGATAGATAGATAGATAGATAGATAGACAAAAGATAGGGGATAGATAGGAGATAGATAGAACCCGAACGCTCGGCATCAGATTACTGCTGTCTGCCCGCTCCGTGGAGAGAGTGGATACAGCGGGAGGACCGCCTGGAAAACTGGGATACAGCCTATGGCTATGGCTGTATACAAGTTTTCCAGGCGGTCCTCCGGCTGTATCCACCCTCTCCACGGAGCGGGCAGACAGCGGGAATCATTGCCGAGAGTTCGGGTTCGTACGAACCCGAACCTCGGCCGGTTCGGACCATCCCTAATAGATAGATAGATACAGGGGCGTAGCTAATGTCTCCTGGGCCCTGGTGCGAGAGGCCAACTTGGCCCCCCCCCCTCCTTTCACGACCAAGTGATGCTATTGTTGTGTGTGTGTGTATATATATATATATATATATACACACATATATATATATATATATATATATATATATATATATATATATATATACACACACAGTGGTGCCTTGGATTATGAGCATAATTCGTTCCAGGACCGTGCTTGTAATCCAAATCCACTCTTAAACCAAAGCAAATTTTCCTATAAGAAATTAATGTAAATGCAGACAATTGGTTCCACACCCCAAATATATTTATTATTCTGTACTGTACAGTAATGGAGAGGATGGGAAACACAAGGGCTGACAGAGACTGCAGGGAGCAGGAAGGAATGAGCAGGGCAGATGTGGGCACATACATGCAGCGCTCCTGTACGGGGAGAGAGGGGTTACAGCTATGGAGAGATTACCCCCCCCCCCCACAGTCCTGTCCCCTGATGTAAGCCCCAGCCTGAAGGGGATCTGCTATGATTTGGAAGGTGTTTAGAGTACAGTGCTGTAGACCCCGCTATGCAGGCCATGCCCCTTCTCCACTCGCGCTCCCACCCAATACAGGAAGTTCTTAAACCAAAGCAATGCTCTTAAACCAAGTCACAATTTTGAAAAACTGTGAGCTCTTAAACCAAAACGCTCTTAAACGAAGTTACTCTTAACCAAGGTACCACTGTATGTATATATATATATATATATATATATATATATACTGTTACCGACCAAATCCTGTATACTGAGACCAATATTACCAGTAATACCAGTATATAGGGAGGAAACATTACCGCCACACCACAACCACTACCATCACCACCATATTGTTACTGACCAAATCCAGTATACTAAATCACCTCATCCAGTCATATAGAGGTGGCCCCAGCTCTACACAGGCTCTATACACCATATACATTACTGTGCAGTTATATCAGGTGACTCACAGGAGACGTCTTTTCTGATCGGAGTTCTTTCCTTTTCATCTTCTTCTCCATCCGTCCTGGGCCGTTATGAGAACTTCTCCAAGCCACGAATCCACAGAATCTGCCAGACAGACATATTAGGCTCCACACTCTGACACCATCTCCATCTCTCTACACACTGCACATCTGTACTGTCCCCTTTACACCCTCATTTAGTGGGTAGCCCTGACTCTATGTGACCTCCTAATAATATATGCCCCCCTCTGTGTATTCCCTCTCCCCCTATGTTGCCCCCCCAAATAGATGGCCCCCTCTACCCCCTCCCTTATAGATGGCCCCCTCTACCCCCTCCCTTATAGATGGCCCCCTCTACCCCCTCCCTTATAGATGGCCCACTCTCTCCTCACCCTCCCTTATGGATGGTCCCCTCTCCCCCCACCCTCCCTTATAGATGGCCCCCTCTCCCCCCACCCTCCCTTATAGATGGTCCCCTTCCCCCCCCTCCCTTATAGATGGTCCCCTTCCCCCCCCCCCCTTATAGATGGTCCCCTTCCCCCCTCCCTTATAGATGGTCCCCTTTCCCCCCCTCCCTTATAGATGGTCCCCTTTCCCCCCCTCCCTTATAGATGGTCCCCTTTCCCCCCCTCCCTTATAGATGGTCCCCTTCCCCCCCCCCCCTTTATAGATGGTCCCCTTCCTCCCTCCCTCATAGATGGCCCCCCTCTTTCCCCCCACCCTCATAGATGGCCCCCCTCTTTCCCCCCACCCTCATAGATGGCCCCTCTTTCCCCCCACCCTCATAGATGGCTCCTCTTTCCCCCCACCCTCATAGATGGCCCCTCTTTCCCCCCACCCTCATAGATGCCCCCCTCCTTTCCCCCCACCCTCATAGATGGCTCCTCTTTCCCCCCACCCTCATAGATGGCCCCTCTTCCCCCCCACCCTCATAGATGCCCCCCTCCTTTCCCCCCACCCTCATAGATGGCTCCTCTTCCCCCCCCCCACCCTCATAGATGGCCCCTCTTCCCCCCCACCCTCATAGATGCCCCCCTCCTTTCCCCCCACCCTCATAGATGGCTCCTCTTTCCCCCCACCCTCATAGATGGCCCCCTCCTTCCCCCCACCCTCATAGATGGCCCCCCTCTTTCCCCCCACCCTCATAAATGCCCCCCTCTTCCCCCCACCCTCATAGATGCCCCCCTCCTTCCCCCCCACCCTCATAGATGCCCCCCTCCTTCCCCCCCCACCCTCATAGATGCCCCCCTCCTTTCCCCCCACCCTCATAGATGGCCCCCTCTTTCCCCCCACCCTCATAGATGTCCCCTCCTTTCCCCCCACCCTCATAGATGGCCCCCTCCTTTTCCCCCACCCGTACAGGCTGATAAAAAAACAAAACTTAACTCACCTGACATCGCGCTCCCACGTTGATCCTCACTCCTTCGATCTGTCCCCGGCTGCTGTGCGGCTGCCGGGGGTGTCGCGTCTTTGAAGATATCGGGAAGTGCTGTTGGAATTTTTTGAATCTATCTATCTATCTATCTATCTATCTATCTCCTATCTTTTGTCTAGTCCAGAACTCCCTGCGCGCCGGAAACCGGAAGTCAGGGCCCAAGGCGCGCAGGGAGTTCTGGGATGCGCGCGCTGCCGGGGGTAAGACGCGACACCCCCGGCAGCCGCGCAGCAGCCGTGGGAAAGACGGAGCCAGACTCTTGTGACCGCAAGCAAAACAATGCTTGCGGTCACAAGAGTGATTGATCGGGGGGCCCCGCGGGCCCCCCTTGTGGCGGGCCTGGTCGACCACGGTGGTTACGCCACTGGATAGATAGACAAAAGATAGGAGATAGATAGACAAAAGATAGGAGATAGATAGATAGATAGATAGATAGATAGATAGATAGATAGATTCAAAAAATTCCAACAGCACTTCCCGATATCTTCAAAAACGTGAAATATTTATTCAATCACATAAAAAACAGTGTGATTTTTTGCTATGCCACACTGTTTGTTTTTTTCATGTGATTGAATAAATATTTCACGTTTTTGAAGATATTGGGAAGTGCTGTTGGAATTTTTTTTATATATCCTCCAGGATCCTAGGTCAGGATCATCCAGCCGGCACCCACAAGACGTTTGAGCTCCAAGCTGTGCTGCTTGCAATTCTTTTTGCATAGATAGATAGATAGATAGATAGATAGATAGATAGATAGAAGATAAATAGATAGACAATAGATAGATTTTACTTTTCTTTATAGTCCCACATTCACTGCAATAGGGATACAAATTAAAAAGTGCATTGAATACTTGGCTTCTAAGGCTGGGTTCAAACAGAATTTTTGCAATCCGTTTTTTCCATCAGTTTTTTGCAAAAAAAAGGATGAAAAACGGATGCATTTGGGCGCATCCGTTTTGATCCGTTTTTCCATTGACTTATATTATAATAAAAACAGATCAAAAACAGATCAAAATGCATTTTTTTAGCATAAATGTGGGTAGACCACATTTTCGTGTACGCTCATAAAATGGATGCGTTTGATTCTGGTTTAAAATGGAATTTAGTGGAAAAATTGATCAGATTGATGCACATAAATGCATGGTTTTTTTCATCCATTTTTTCCCAAACCACGGATGAAAAAACGGATCGCAAAAACATAGTTTGAACCCAGGCTTAGATCTATATTGCCTTAATAGTTGCCATATAAATTAGGTCAGCTATTGTTCACATGGTATTCTAACATGGCTTAGGGCATATATATTGGCTATAGCTGATACATAGCAGCATCCACCATAGTGCACATACTTGTATACCGATATGTGGTCTGGTTAGACACTGCTTCTTACCACTAGAGTGCATTAAATGCTTCCTCTGATGTCATATGAAAAGACTCTCAGAGGCTACTGTTGGGTAGTGTTATCAGAATACTCTTATTTCCTTTTTGCGTCATAGCTTCAAATTAAAAAAGTATTTGTTTAACCCCTTTCCGTCAGTAACAAGTATATATATGTTCCTACTGCACATACCCCATGCAGTAGAAATGTATATATATACGTTCCTGACTTCGGGGGCTTCTGATGTGTGCGGGACCGCTGCAGTGAGAGCGATCCCACACACAACAGTGAGTCAGGGGCTGGAGGTAATGAGAGGCAGCTGCGATCCCGCAGCTGCCTCTCATTAACACCTTAAACACTGCGATCTATAGCGATCACAGCGTTTAAGGTACTCAGTTACAGAACAAGCCTCTGTCACTGAGTGATCGCTTATGCCGATAGGCAGGAGTAAGTCACTTACCTCTGTCCTGTCGGATCAGCGCTCCATGTGCATAGTCTGCTCTCAGGCAGGCTCTATACATAGATTGCGGATAACACTGATCTATGCTATGCTATGCTATGCTATGGCATGGATCAGCACATGCAATCTAAAGATTGCATGTTGTACAGTGATAAAAAAAAAAGTGTAAAAAAAAAAAGTGTAATAAAAAAAGTTTTTAAAAATATTTAAAAAAAACCCTTGTAAACCCCCCTCCCAATAAAAGTTTAAATTACCCCCTTGCCCTTTATAAAAATAAAAATATATAAAAAAAAAAAAAATAAACATATTACATATCATAGCGTCTGAAATTGACCTATTAAAATATAACATTATTGTTCCCGCACGGTGAACGGCGTAAAGGGAAAAAAATAAAAAAACACCAGGATTGCTGATTTTAATAATATATAAGAAAAAAATTAAAAAGCGATCAAAAATTTTCTGTTACACCAATATGATATAAATAAAAACTAGAGATCATGGCACAAATAATGACACCCCAACCAGCCCTGTATGTGGAAAAATAAAAGTGCTATGGCTCTTAGAAGGAGGAACATTGCATTAACTTGACCCAGACTTTTGTGCATCAAAGGGCTCTGTCTTGAAGGGGTTTACAAGCGCCCCATATAGTATTAGAGGGAATTTCACAGACACCAACAACCTTGGTATCAAGGCAAATTCTAGTTTAGTTACTATTAGGCTGAGTTCACACTGTGCTTAAGCAGTCTGTTTTATGCAAAAAAAAAAAAACGGCTAAAAAATAGATGAAAAAATTGATTTATTTGTGTGCATCTGTTTTGGTCCGTTTTACCGTTGACTATCAATATACAAAAAAGGATCAAAACACATCAGTTCTTTTAGTGTACACAAAAATGTTGCCGACCATGTTTTTGTGTACACTAGAAAAAACAGTTGTGTTTTGGGCCATTTGTTTTATCCCTTTTATATAATAGAAGGTAAATGGAAAGACAGATCAAAATGGATGCTGTTCACACTATGGAAAACAGGCGGAAATTTCAAGTGGCGGAGAGGCACAGAGGGCGGAGGGATATCAGGCGGTATTCAGAGCAGACTCTGTGCGGGGAGGGGCGCTGGGAATTTCCACCTGCTTTCCGTAGTGTGAACGGGCCCTTATCTGTTTTTTTGCATAAAACAAATGAAAAAATGGACTATAAAAATGCAGTGTGAACCCAGCCTTAGACCCCATATTTATGCACGTAGAACAAAGAGGACATAATGCCAAGACAGCATGGATGGTCCCAGGTTAGATGATACATACTATACATGTTCATTTTTACTTTGAGTAACGCACAGTATCCGGCACGTGACTAGGTAGATTAGTAATACAACTTGTTTAAACAAAATTCCAACAACGGCCTTGAAACTCATGGTACCAAAAATCACGAGGCCTTCTCACCAGCTCCAAGACTTCCCCCGAACATTCCATGATTAACCATTTCCATCCCTCACAATAGTGCACCTCCGATCATTGACTGCTAGACATGCCTCTTTAATGCACTCAAAGACATTTTATCCAGATGACAGACTTTCATTAGAGACGAGGCACACTACTGGACTCAGAGAAACAGAATGGTTGTTTCAACAAATTGCT
This sequence comes from Dendropsophus ebraccatus, assembly GCF_027789765.1. Lineage (NCBI taxonomy): Eukaryota > Metazoa > Chordata > Amphibia > Anura > Hylidae > Dendropsophus > Dendropsophus ebraccatus. The sequence goes on from NC_091463.1 coordinate 28,145,393, forward strand.
TGCCATCTAGGTCATACTGACCAAGCTCATAGGAGGAGTTGCAAGCAGTGGTTTTTGCGAAGATAGGCACACAGCAAGCAGGTTCCGGATAACCCAGGTAGTAACTGACACTAGTTTATATGGGCAAGTCATATGGACTAAGGTCAGAATTCAGCTATTGAAGGCAAAGTACAGAGTGGCCAAAGAGAATATATTCAGTTGGTCTCAATCAAGGTTGCAGACGGGGGCTAGGTTCACACTATGCAACTGTGCGGCTGTATTTTTTATGCGGCTGTAAATGTGCGGATGAAACTACGGCCGTGGGAAAAAATAGACATGCGGCTCAAAACATACGGTCATTTACTTGGAAATCTGGTTCAACTAAAAATAACAAATAAAATCTTAAGAAAGTGATGCAAACACCTCTGGATGCATCTGGGAAAGAAGGGAACACAGTTTACATGAATTGTTATTACCGGGGTTTGCGATCCTCTGCACTAATGCCGATGTCTCTCATGGTTAATCTATTAAAATAATAAAACACATTTTCGTTGTAATAAAGTCCCTTTCGTTGTTCAATAATTAAATTTAAACTAATCCATCATTTTGCAATTAAATATACTGTTAAAATAAATAGATATATAAATAAATGTATATTTATATATATATTTATTTTTTGACAGTATATTTAATTGCACAATGATGGATTCGTTAGAATTAAATTATTGACCAACGAAACTGAATTTATTTCATCGAAAATGTGTTTTATTAATTAAATATTAATTAGTACAGGAAGCTCCATAAGCCGTTAATTCATATTGCCGGCAAAAGAGCATTCTGTACTAATCATCACTTTACTTTAATGAAAACATCAAATGTTTCTTCCAATTATGTTATCACAATAGCATTATTAGAAGAAACATTTAGAATTATATGTGCGCTCAGCTGATTGGCTGATCGGCTCAGCGCACATATAATTAGCGGGTCCGCAGCACAGTAACTTCATTGTGCTGTGGACCAGCGAAGAGGACACATCGGGGTGAGTATAGAGCTCTCCCCACCCCCTCCCCAGCACTGCACCCCTCCCAGCAAGGAAGGGGGGGTCAGTTAACCCCTTACTTACTGGGATGGGTGCAGTCTGACATCAGTCTGGCCCCCCAAGGGGTTAAGGGGGATGCAATACATCCTCCCTTAACCCCTTGGGGGCCAGACTGTAAGCAGCGATCTGTAAAGATGCTGCATACTGTAAGGTGCACAACACCGCTCACAATGATGGGTGTTGTGCTCCTGTTTGTGTGTTTTTTGTGTGTTTCTCCCTTTTTGTTTTTCAGATATCGGTATCCTGTGGATTACGTCGGATTCCGCGGACTACGTCGATGACCAGCGTTTTTTTTTTTTGTTTTTTTTTAATAAAATGGTCAATGAGGGGTGTGGGGTGTTTTTATTTGAATAAAAAAATTTTTTAACTTGTGTCTTGTCTTTATTTCTTTACTTTATAGACTTAGTAGTGGAAGCCGTCTAATAGACGGAATCCATTACTAAGTCGGGGCCTAGTGTTAGCCGGTATAAAATGGCTAACACTAACCCCCTATTATTACCCCAGTACCCAATGCCACCAGGGGTACTGGGAAGAGCCGGGTGCCAGTGGTCCCGGAGCGTCAAAATTGGCGGCAGCAGGCTGGTAAGATTTAGGCTGGGGAGGGCCTAAACCAATGGCTCTTCCCACCCTGGTGTTACCAGGCTGCTGTCGTTTGGTTTTTAACCCGGCTGGTTCTAAAAATAGGGGGGACCCTATGCGTTTTTTTTAAAATAAATAAATAAATAAAAAAAACGCATAGGGTCCCCCCTATTTTTAGAACCAGCCGGGTTAAAAACCAAACAACAGCAGCCTGGTAACACCAGGGTGGGAAGAGCCATTGGTTTAGGCCCTCCCCAGCCTAAATCTTACCAGCCTGCTGCCGCCCGGTCCAGGAGCGCCAATTTTGACGCTCCGGGACCACTGGCACCCGGCTCTTCCCAGTACCCCTGGTGGTATTGGGTACTGGGGTAATAATAGGGGGTTAGTGTTAGCCATTTTATACCGGCTAACACTAGGCCCCAACTTAGTAATGGATTTAGTCTATTAGACGGCTTTCACTACTAAGTCTATAAAGTAAAGAAATAAAGACAAGACACAAGTTAAAAAATTTTTTTATTCAAATAAAAACACCCCCACACCCCTCATTGACCATTTTATTAAAAAAATAAAATAAAAAAACGCTGGTCATCGACGCAGCACAAGGAATCCGACGTAATCCACAGGATACCGATATCTGAAAAACAAAAAGGGAGAAACACACAAAAAACACACAAACAGGAGCACAACACCAATCATTGTTAGCGGTGTTGTGCACCTTACAGTATGCAGCATCTTTACAGATCGCTGCTTACAGTCTGGCCCCCAAGGGGTTAAGGGAGGATGTATTGCATCCCCCTTAACCCCTTGGGGGCCAGACTGATGTCAGACTGCACCCCTCCCAGCAAGAAAGGGGTTAACTGACCCCCCCTTCCTTGCTGGGAGGGGTGCAGTGCTGGGGAGGGGGTGGGGAGAGCTCTATACTCACCCCGATGTGTCCTCTTCGCTGGTCCGCAGCACAATGAAGTCACTGTACTGCGGACCGGCTCTTTATATGTGCGCTCAGCCGATCAGCCAATCAGCTGAGTGCACATATAATTCTAAATGTTTCTTCTAATAATGCTATTGTGATAACATAATTGGAAGAAACATTTGATGTTTTCATTAAAGTAAAGTGATGATTAGTACAGAATGCTCTTTTGCCGGCAATATGAATTAATGGCTTATGGAGCTTCCTGTACTAATTAATATTTAATTAATAAAACACATTTTCGATGAAATAAATTCAGTTTCGTTGTTCAATAATTTAATTCTAACGAATCCATCATTGTGCAATTAAATATACTGTCAAAAATAAATATATATATAAATATACATTTATTTATATATATATATTTATTTTAACAGTATATTTAATTGCAAAATGATGGATTCGTTAGAATTAAATTATTGACCAACGAAAGGGACTTTATTACAAAGAAAATGTGTTTTATTAATTTAATATATTAACTATTAGAGGCATCGGTATTCGGCATCATTGCCGGCTATTTTTGAAGTACTCCGTACGGACCGCCTGTCAATCCACGGCCGCGTTTCCAGCCGCAAACAATGGTCTTGTTAATTTTTTACGGGTCCGTTTACAATTGGGCCGTAGATTCATACATAGTGTGCACTGTGCAGCCGTATATTCTATACTTTCCAGCGTACGCATGAACCACCAAAAATACCACCGCACAATTACAGCCGCAAATACAGCCGCACACTTACATAGTCTGAACCTGGCCTACGGCTACGTTCACACGTAGCAAAAGTGCCGGAATTCTCTGCCGTGGAATGCCACCAGGCTCCCTGTCATAATGACAGTTTATGGGAGGCTCACGCGCCTCCTCTCTCGGTGCTGAAGAATGAACATGGAATTCCGCCACTTTTGCCTTAGGCTAAGTTCACACAATGTAAATTTTCAATAAATAACAGCCATTGCAACACTGGCCACTAGTTATTGAAAATTCAAATAACATTGTGTCTTATGGAATCCCGTCCAGAGTGTATACACTCCGGCCAGGATTTCATGCGGCCCCATAAGAAACTGACATTGTCTGCACTGTCAGTTTTGTGTGGCCACTATTCAATGAATATCGGCTGCACAAAACCGTCAGTGCAGACAACGTAAAGTGCGGCTCCGGACACACTTTACATTGTCTGCTATGGTGATTTGGAATGCGGGCAAAAGAAGTGAAGTTCATCCTACCAGTACCTGCTGTACCAGCTGGCATGAACTTCACAGACAGCGGCCGTTATGTGACACGGCCGTGTCACAGAACGGCCGCTGTCATACACTGTGTGAACGCGGCCTAATGGTGGTCGTGGTTTGTACTTTTAAGAAACAAGGATTTTCTATGGGTAGGTACCCTCTAAATTCTTTAAGTAACTTATTAAAGACGTTGTTATAATTGATGTGCATATTGACCAGGCCAACCCAATGTAATGTGTAGGACTGTTGTCCTCAAGCAGTAGAAGGACCTTTGGACCTTGTCAGTTATAAGGACCCTAGTGTGACTGTTACCTCTGGCGCCCCCAGAAGCTTTGTCACTGATAGAAAATTCTGCTTACAGAATAATTCAGCCTCTGACTTTTGCTCAACAAGTTGACTTTAGGCCCTACACCGACAAATCCTGCAACTTACTCCCCAGGTCACATTCTCTCTGTAATGTGTTGCGACTAGAGGAAACTATTTTTCTCTGTGCAGTCAACACTTCCTCTTGAGCTCCAACATTTGTATAAGAATGACAGTTTTCTTCTGCAATCTAGGTCATGCAAGCTGAGAAGTCTCCTGCTGGAAATCCGCACTCCTCACACACTGCTGGGATACTCTATATACTATTCACATAGCTCACTACTTTTCTGACCTACTTGAGCTTTTGTTGCTGGCTAGCTAACATTTGTAACAATGATGATCAGATTTCCCCTGCGTCCAAAGTTACAAGGTAGTAGGTTTTAAAGGTGTGTACTACATTACAATGAATTAAACAATGACTTTTAAGTAGGTATAAAATTTTACCTTAATATTCAAGGTGGGTAGTGTTTGGCTACGTTCACACAACGTAAATTTTCTATTAATCATGGTCGTTGTTACAGATTTGCAACAACGGCCGTGATTAATAGAAAATTTACATTGTTCTGCAGACAGTATACGCTCCGGCCAGGATTGCAATCGGCCGCAACGAAAACTGACAGTGCACACAAGGGAGAGTGTGGCTCCAGCCGCACTTTCCATTGTGTGCAATAGTGAATTGGGATGCAGGCACACACGATTCCAGACAATGGAATCTCGGCCAGAGTGTATACACACAGTATACGCTCCGGCCAGGATTGCAATCGGCCGCAACGAAAACTGACAGTGCACACAAGGGAGAGTGCGGCTCCAGCCGCACTTTCCATTGTGTGCAATAGTGATTTGGGATGCCGGCACACACGAATGCGCCTGCATCCCAATTTAATAGAAATTGAGTTTATCCGGCCAGTTCTGCAGTACTGGCTGGGATAGACTTTACTGTCACCGGCCGTTCTGTGACACGGCCGGGTAAACAGAATGGCTGGTGTCATACCTTGTGTGAACAGCATAGCATTATTCACAAAGCAGATTTATTTTTCATTATAAGGGCCCTATTACACGAGACGATTATCGTGCGAAAAATCATTAAATTGTTCGAATTTAAACGATAATCATTCTGTGTAATTGCAGGCAATAATCAAAAAATTGTTCATGTGTCGTTGATCATTGATTTAGATCTGAACCTAAAATTATTGTTTATCGTTCGCTGTAATTCCACATTCATTCGCTCAAGCTCCGCATTTGTTCACTAATCGTGTAATTGCACGTTGTTCATTGTTTTGCTGGGATCAGAAGGAGTAAACGATCATAGTAACGCATAGTATCGCAATAAAGATGATAGTAACAATCGTAACTAACGTCCATTGTTCTGTGTAATATGGTAAACGATTTCAAGTTAACAATAAACAATCTCGTTTGCGATCGTTTATTGTTAGTCGTTAATTGTAAAAAATCGCACCGTGTAATAGGACCCTTAGTTTCAAGGTCAGTATCAGGAGTACAGGTCTATAGGTGTTTCTATTAGGGTCAATGGTAACAGATCAACAATCTGATATATTTTGTGAATAGTTTTTAAATCCATTGTTCACATGACTAAGGAACTGCAGGGCTGCTCAAGCCCTGGTCCTGGTACAATTACATACTGCTAACACTGCTGAATGCAGTGTTAGCAATACTGAGCTTCCCCGGATGTCTATTCTAATGCATAATACCAAGCTGTCTGTGTCACCAATACTGCAGGGGCAATACAGTGTAGCAGAGTGGGCGGGGATAACCGTCAATCACCGTTAACTCTGCTACATGGTGCAGTGACTGCAGTGCTGGTGACACAGATGCAGAGATGTAATTCTATGGCTAACCTGAATTAGACATTAGGGAGGCTCAGTATTGTTAGTTCTACATGCAGAGGTGCTAGTAATATGTAACTGTGCCGGGACCAGGGCTTCCAGACCAGCCCTGACCAGTGCCGGGACCAGGGCTTCCAGACCAGCCCTGACCATTGCCGGGACCAGGGCTTCCAGACCAGCCCTGAAGTGCAAAGAAACTGGTAAAATCCATAAAGAGTATAGATACCATCCTGGTGCCTGTCGGATTAGTCAGCACTGGCTTTCAACTTGTATGGTATTAAATGTTAAGTTTTAACAGGACGGTATCCCGGAGTGCTGGATTATCTATTTTTTTTTTTTTTATCTATACTCCTTATGTACCAGGCACTTAGTTCCCGTCAGAGTCTTTTCTGTCCTACCTACAAGGAGTTTATATTTTTATTTTCACTTAATCTATGACGTATCATAGGAGGAAACAGGTATGTGGCTGGCCAAGTGTGAGAAGTATCACATTGTTACAGTACCAACCCCAGTTACTGGAAAAGGAGAGTAGATACAGCAACTAAATCAATTGTGGTTTCTACATTTAGGTACAAAACCACTAATTCTTTATTACTCTACGGACAGATATAGACTGGTGTACAGTTAAAGTGTCACTGTTGTTAAAAAAAAAAAAAAAACTTTTGAAGTTCAAAAGTTTTGATTAGTTGGGGGCATTTACAAAAGACCCACCCGAGGTGTAAACCAGATTTGCCCCTTCTCCCTGGCATTTGTTTGCCATATCCCCCGCTCGCCTGATGGGTAGAAAGGGGGGTCTGGGGGAAAGGCAAGGTGAGGAGGAAGCATGGCCTTCTCCCGCGCCCTATTTAGCATGATTTATGCCTGCTTGCAGGAGTAAATCATGATCCAAATCTACATCTGCTGGAAGCAGGGGTAGATTTGGTACACCGGACACAGGTTTGGGGGCGCCGAGACAGTCGGATTCACTAAGAGGCGTGTGCCTCTTAGTGAATTCGGCCGGGGAAAGGGGGCAAGGCCTAATTTAAGACCGGCATACAAGCAAATTTCCCCCAAGGTGTCTGGTTGCCAAGACCCCAAACAAAAGCTGGAACGAGAATGGAGAAGCTGTCAGCTAAGGCTAAGAGGTTCTATCCTTGTCGCTGCCCTTGCTGCAGAGAATGGGCTTCATACACTTTCTATAGAATCTGACTCCTTCAAGCGACTCTGTACCCACAATCTGTCCCCTCCAAACCACTTGTACCTTCAGATAGCTGCTTTTAATCCAAGATCTGTCCTGGGGTCCGTTCGGCAGGTGATGCAGTTTTTGTTCTAAAAAACAACTTTTAAACTTGAAGCCCTGTGTCAAACGGCCATGGCCTAGATTGTGTACGCATTAGGCGGGCATACCCTCTCCGTCCCTCCTCCCCACCCTCTTCATCATTAGGAATGCCCCTAGAACATTTTCTCCTGTCTGAACATTGCACAGGTGCCTTAACGATCCAGCCCATGTGCCGTGCTGACACAGGTGAGGAATAGTAGGCAATCTGCCTGGAGCATTCCTAATGATGAGGAGGGCGGGGAGGAGGGACAGAGAGGGTGTGCCAGCCTAATGCATACACAACCTAGGCCACAGCCATTGGGCACAGGGCTGCAAGTTTAAAAGTTGTTTTTTAGGACAATAACTGCATCACCTGCCAAACAGACCCCAGGACAGATCTTGGATTAAAAGCAGCTATCCGAAGGTACAAGTGGTTTGGGGGGGGGGTCAGATTGTGGGTACAGATTCACTTTCAGTCAGGGAAAGAAGTGCTTTCCCCGAGGTAATAAAGTTGAGAATCTCTGGTCTAGAGATTGCTCCTTCCTACCTTTGTGTCCATAGAGGGGACATGATCATGGAACCTTGGTAGAAGATAACAACTACTTTGAATAAAACTGTCTCCAATAGTGATGCTATACGAAACAAGAAATAGTAACCACAATGCCAACATAAAATAAAAAATATGTGACAGACAATCCCACAGTAGTATATGGAAACACAGCAGTTGTCAACCAGTTGTCCCAATTTTAAATTAGATTATCCAAATATATTTGGGGCAAATGCATCTAGAAAGTATCCTCAAATGCAGAGTTTCCTATCTTATTCCAGTGCTAACTGGGTAGTACCCATTCAAAGTATAAAGAAGGGGAAAAGCTTTCACTTATTTTAGAGCATCAAAGTGTATTGTGGGTCCATTATGTAGTGAGCGGTAATGTGCCCTGAACATAGGGCTAGTAGAGGCTTCTATTATGTCCTATTCTGTAAGGAAAAGAACTGTGGCATACTCCATCAAGCTCAGTTAGTATGGAGATATTCTCCCCTACAAGCTTAAAAGGAGAAGTCCGTAATTTTTTTAAATTTGGCAGCCAACTGGGCGAATTTGATTACAAGTACCCACTTACCTCTCTCTGTGCCTGCGGTGAGAAGCGGGACCGGCCTCAGGACCCCCAAGTTGTGATAACGTCATGACTAGAGATGAGGGAACCTGGAGCATGCTCGAGTCCATTCGAACCCGAACTTTCGGCATTTGATTAGCGGTGGCTGCTGAAGTTGGATAAAGCCCTAAGGCTATGTGGAAAACATGGATATAGTCATTGGCTGTATCCATGTTTTCCAGACAACCTTAGAGCTTTATCCAAGTTCAGCAGCCCCAGCTAATCAAATGCCGAACGATTGGGTTTGGATGGACTCGAACCCAAACCTGGTTCGCTCATCTCTAGTCATGACTAAAGGGAAAAGGCCTGTCCCGGCTGATGGACTGGCTGCTCAGCTTAACAGTGGCTGGAGTGGCCAGTCCATCAGCCGGGTTGTGATGTTTCAGCGTGGGAGATCCCAGAGATCCTAAGGCTGCTCCCGCCGCTCACCAGAGGCACAGGGAGAGGTAAGTTCATACTTGTTATCAAATTCCTCCTGCCCCTGCCAGATTTAAAAAAAAAAGCTGGACTTCTCCTTTAAAGCACAAATGTATAATATGACAATAAAATAAATTTGAAAGGAAGACAGGATAAACTCTAGAAACTGGTTCTAATGAGTAAAATAAAAATCTAAACGAAACATTGGCTTTAAAGGGATTCCTTAAAGATTGCAACTGTCAAGTTTCCATCATAAAACATAGGAGTACATAGCAGCAGCACATTCTTGCTATGACGGAACCTGTTTGAACAACCCGCAGGATGATTTAGTGGGATCTTCTCACAGTATCCTTGGCCTTCTGTTTAATTATTCACCATGTTCATCTGTTACATGTGAGATTTATTGGGACATTTTTTTTTAAAGGTCATCTTTATCATGTAAAGTGCCAGGGGAGGTGTCTGCTTCTTTAGTAAAGGTATGTTAAAAGAAACCGTATCCTAAATCACTCCTTATGGATACAATAGGGCATTTACATGGACTATTCATTATCATACGGCCGCTTTGGTGACGCTAATGAATCTGATATATAAAGAATGATATTGATACCATAACTTAATGGACATAATCTGCTCCATGTTGAGAGATGTTTTGGTGTACAATTTCAAAACAACATAAATAAAAGCATAACTAAAAAATAAATAAATAATTACACAAAAAAAAAAGTTTTATGTGGTTATCTCAAGATGAAATATTATCTTATAGTAACAGGATACAGCAAAACTAGCTGATCATAGAGGTCCAACCTCTGGGATCCCCAACAGTCATGAGAAAGGAGGTCAATTGCCCCCCGAGTGAATGGAGCGACAATAAACAGACTTGGCTGCTGCTCCATTCATTCTCTAAGGGGCTTCTGTACATTGACTAGTTCAATGTTCCATTCATTTGGTGACAATTGACCTTTGTTCTGATTCGTTGTCATGATTAGTGGGTTCCCAATGGTTAGACCCCCACTAATCAGCTAGTTATCCTCTATCTGTGGATAACAGATAACTAATGTTGGTAGAAACTCTACATTGTTCTATACAAAATAATGAAGGTGTAATGCCAATGTGCACATTTTTAACCCATAATTATTAGGTGCTGTTAAAAATCCAAATCCCCTACGTAAACTTGACTTGTACTTTCAGGTACTTTCAGAGTGTACATGAGGAGTAGCCCTATTCTGCCATGATATAACCTCCATATGGCATTTTCAGCAGATTTCTTCTATGCAAGCTTCATTTCTGATTTTCAGTTGTCCCTAAACAAATGGGTGGAGACTAGCTGCTATGATGCCTCAAACATATTGCATACACAGAAGAGGGAAACCTGCCCCTCTATATCTCTTTTGCACACTCAGAAGCAGCAGCATAGATGACAGTATAGAACACTACTAAGCAATCTTAGTTGTGAATCAGGCACTGGGTATAAAATAACACTCACTGCAAGGTGCAGTCATGTCTATGTGTCTCTCTCTTTGTTTCTGTCTACAGCTACTACTTTCCTCTCTTCTCAGGTCTCCATAGACTTCTATTGGCAGCTGGAACCTGATACTTCAGGACATTAGTCTTATTGTAAAATAGACATTTTTCTCTCTTGTGCCTATTTTAATGCACCGCTGCACCTCTACACAGTGCGCCACAGAGACGTAGCTGATGCTGAAAGATCGGTTGTGAAAGGAGTACTCCGGTCAAAAACTTCTTCTCACTAAGTAACACACATTACAAAGCTATACAACATTGTAATGTGTGTTATTTATGTGAATGGCCCCTTCCCCATGTTTCCACTCCCCCACAATCCCCCCCCCCCCCCCACGCTTGCCTGGCAGCGGTGTAAACATGGGGAAGGGGGCCATTCACATAAATAACACACATTACAATGTTGTGTTATATAGTGAAAAAAAGTTTTTCACCAGAGTACTCCTTTAAGGGCACTGATACACTGGCCAAGTTTCATACATTGATTAAAGTAGAGCTTCTGCACAGAACTCGCCAGGCCTGAGAAGGTTCCTCTGAAACCCGATGTATCAGCTGCACTTCTATACCAAACTTTAGGGGGTGCATATTCACAGGTACCCTTTACATAATAAAGCTCTTTTAAGCTCAAGGTATTAATAGTATACAGGAAGCTCCTAAGCTCCATCTAGTGGAGGTTACAGGCAACCAGAATTATCAATTAACTCAATTTCTATGCAAGAAGTTCTAGGCTAAAAGAAAACAGAGTGAGAATAAAGAAATATGTTTACAGGTGAATATTCACATTAAGAAACAGCTACACAAGGACATCTCAAGGGTTTTATTTTGTTTTTCCTTTATGGAGAGCATAAAAGAAATGCTTCCATGAGTTTTAAACTAGCAACCATATGTTATCTTCCAGTCATAACCTGGTCTGACGGCAGATGATTAATACTCATTCTGTGAATTCTTTCATCTCTTCTAAGGAAACAATCCGAAACAGCAGAGTTTCTCAGTAATGACTGCTATACCTAATGCTGTGATGCTGACCAAGAAAGCATAAAACTATGAGACACAATTTCCTGTGTCACATAACAGACTGCCCCCAGTGACCTAACTCTAGGAACTACGGCATATTGACGCTTACCACAAGCAACAGAAGATTGTAAAAAAGCGGCATGACAACCTTTCATTTCCTTTCATATGACAACACACAGAAACCATATTTACCATGACCTACTCTAGTACCTATTACTGATTTACATTATTTCCCAGCAATAACTCTTTGCGTTACAGACAGTCAGAAACAGAAGCCATAGAAACCAAGAAAACATATGATTTCAGTAGAATCCACTGATGCACCAACTATATACCTGATACTCTGCCAATCCTACCATTAGGTGAACCATGGGAGCAACAATAAAAGGAGGGGTCCAGGCTAGCCTTGTCCCTGTGGGCATTTATTAGTGCAGGGATGGGGAACCTTCGGCCCTCCAGCTGTTGAAAAACTAAAATTCCCTGGGGTCCGTTCGGCAGGGGATGCAGTTATTGTCATAAAAACAACTTTTAATCCTACAGCGCTGTGCCTAACGTTCGGGGCTTACATTTGTATATGCATTAGGCTGGCACCACCTCTCCGTCCTTCCTCTCCACCCTCCTTATCATTAGGAATACTCCAGGCAGATTGCTTCCTATTCCCCACCTGTGTAAGACACCTGTGCAAAGCTCAAACAGCAGTAAATGTTCCTGGATCATTCCTAATGATGAGGAGGGTGGGGAGGAAGGACGGAGAGGTGGTGCCAGCCTAATGCATATACAAATGTAAGCCCCAGCCGTTAGACACAGCGCTGTAGGATTAAAAGTTGTTTTTATGACAATAACTGCATCCTCTGCCAAACGGACCCCAGGACAGATCTTGGATTAAAAGCAGCTATCCGAAGGTACAAGCGGTTTGGGGGGGACAGATTGTGGATAGAGAGTCGCTTTAAAGGGATCGCATGACAGCTGGGCTCCCATGCTAAATGTTGCCAAGCCCGGTGGTGTAACCCATTGTAGGCATAATGACCAGAAAATAATTAAAACTCTATGAGAATCAAGGTAAGAAATAAGCTACATCCTCAGCGCCCTGTGTGCTATAGTGGCATATTAGCAGGTTAGATACTTCTAACTAGGCTATCTGTGGGGGCTTTTTTGTAGTTCGCCTCAGGCAGCTGAGTGGCTTCATTCACCCGTGACTACAGATCCCAGCAAATTCCCTATTAAACTGCTTGGGTATACGCAAGTATACCCACCACCATCTGTACTGTCCCCACCACAAGACCTGTGAACCATGGAACCACCTGTGTGTAGTCTGAGGGTTTTCTCATATTATTGGTGCTTTTTTAAAAAAAAAATAGTATTAGGTTGGGTTCACACACAGTATATTTCAGGCTGTATTTGGTCCTCAAGTCAGGTCCTCATAGCAACCAAAACCAGGAGTGGATTGAAAACACAGAAAGGATCTGTTCACACAATGTTGAAATTGAGTGGATGGCCGCCATATAACGGTAAATAACTGCCATTATTTCAATATAACAGCCGTTGTTTTAAAATAACAGCAAATATTTGCCATTAAATGACGGCCATCCACTCAATTACAACATTATGTGAACATAGCCTTTCTGTGTTTTCAATCCACTCCTTGTTTTGGTTGCTATACAGCCTCACAAATACAGCCTCAAATATACATAGTGTGAACCCAGCCTTAATCTGTACATGAGTATATTCATACATAAAACCCCTAAAAACCTTAAAAACATCCCTAATATTATTATTATTATTATTAATAATAATAATAATAATAATAATAATAATAATAATCTAAATCCAGTTTATTGTACTTATTCTGAAGCTCATCATGGTCAGTATAGTAAATAGAAATGCAGACAAAAATGAAGCAACACCAAGATAAATTCAAATTTTTTATTTAATATGCAACATTGTAATGAAATATTACCGGCTCTTGAATAGTAGATCCAGTGACTCTCAGGTCAGGTCTGGTGGAGACCGCAGAACGCGCCGCATTCATTTCCACCCGCCCTCTATCATCCTGGTCTGAGAGTCACCGGACCTAAAGATCCAGAGGAAGGCGAAGAAACCCCCCGGAGAGTTTTACCTCAGGGGGGAAAAAAAATTCCTTCCTGACCCCACAAGTGGCGATCGGATCTGATCTCCCTGGATCACAACTAGCCTGCTGCATACAGCTGTATATTATAGATGATCAGGAGGTTCCTCCCTGTAAAGAATGAAAAAGAGAGACAGTAATGCTGCACAATATGTTGTCCCTATAGAAATAACTATTATTATTATTACATATACATTCATATTATACATATACAATACATGTCCTGCTCCTAACAGCTTACAATCTATATAGTTCGGGAGACCTGCCCTTAAAAGTTTACAAGCTAATATTCACAATACATGTCCTGCTCACAGAGCTTACAATATAATATACAGTACATGTCCTGCTCACAGAGCTTACAATCTAAGGCTATGTTCACACAACGTAAGTATAGGAATAATCACGGCCGTTATTGCAATTGCGATTTGCAACACGACCTTGATTAATCCTTTACCTACATTGTGCTGCAGGCTGAGGGAATCCAGGCCGGAGTGTATACACATAATATACACTCCGGACGGAATCCCAAGCCGCGTCGTAAAAAAAATGACATGTCAGTTTTCTGTGGCCGCTGTTCATTGAATAGCAGCTGCAGAGAACCTGTCAGTGAACACAATGGAGCGTGCACCTCCAGCCGCATCCGAATTCAGCGGCAGTGAAGATCATCCGGCCGGTACTGCAGTACCAGCCTGGATGATCTTCTCTGACACTGGCTGTTCTGTGACCTGGCCGAGTCACGGAACGGCCGGTGTCTTACCACGTGGGAACATGGCCTAATATATAATACACTCTCTGCTCCTAAGAGCTCACAGACTAACACAGGCCCTCCTCTTATGAGCTTACAGACTTATATTTAGTACATGACTACATGTCTGCCCCGAAGAGCTTACAATCTATTGTACACTACAATACCCCACTCCTAAGAGCTTGCACTGCAATGTACCATACAGATGTTGCCAATGTTAACATGAACACGACAAAGCATTTCATGGTAACACAAGCTACATGTGTAGAGGCCCTGCTCCCCACAGGAGCTTACAATCTAATATACAACCTACATTCTGCTACACACCAGACATACAACAGAGAGGCGGCTGTCTACATAAGAACAGCCATTATAAAAGGGTTTTCCAGGGAATGTTGGCCAATGCTGTGCATAGGCCATAACTCAACTCTCCTTCGAAAACGCCTTTAAGGCCATGTTCACACATGTGCCCAGATGGAGTGTTTACTAAACTCATTTTAGCTCCATGTGTGAACGACGCCTCAGTGAAGAGCTCCCTACCTGGCCGCGTCTTCTTCAAGCTACTGACCTGTAAATAACAGCAGAAGCCTCAGCTACACCTGTATATTCCGCACCATGCGTGACATCATGAGCCTTGTGCTTGTGATGTCATCATAACTGCCACTGTTGTTTATGTATTAAGCTTACAATCAGTCATAAGTGCTCAGCTGTGATAGGTTGCTATGGGCAACAAAGGGCATCAGTGCTCATCTGTGATTGGTTGCTATGGGCAACAAAGGACATTGGTGCTCAACTGTGATTGGTTGCTATGGGCAACAAAGGACATTCCTACTATAAGACTGTTTGATAAATCTCCCCTAAGTGATTGATTCCATCCAAAGGAAACAATGTTTCAGCCATTTTCAAGCAATGCATGATGGTCAATGGTCCATATTTATAGTGTGCAAACTTATTAGCATACATCCATATTCATGAATGAGTAAATGTATAAAGTGCTTAGAAGTTACATATACAGTATATACATATAAGCGCTTCTATAAACATTGAGACATAATCATAGTATGTGCTGATGTAAAGGGTAAAAACAATGGGGAAGATTTATCAAACATGGTGTAAAGTGAAACTGGCTCAGTTGCCCCTAGCAACCAATGAGATTTCACCTTTCATTCCTCACAGACTCCTTGGAAAATGAAAGGTGGAATCTGATTGGTTGCTAGGGGCAACTGAGCCAGTTTCACTTTACACCATGTTTGATAAATCTCCCCCAATGAGTCCATCGAATAAACTATTAGGGTGCCTTCACACCTACCGTATCGCAGGAGAAAATCCGCTGCGGATCCGCAGCAGATTTAACTAAATGAATGAACACAGCATTAAAAACGCACAGATCCGCAGCAGATTTGTAAGTGCGGATTTGATGCTGTGTTCATTCATTTAGTTAAATCTGCTGCGGATCTGCTGCGGATCCGCAGCGGATTTTCTGCTGCGATACGGTAGGTGTGAAGGCACCCTAAAGGAGTGTGTGTGTGTGTGTGCGTGTGTGTGTGTGTGGACATGTGTCTGGCTACAAGGGGACATGTTTCTATTTGCAAGGAGGAGGTAGCTGGCTACATGGGGACTTACCTGGCTGCAGGGGCATATCTCACTCCAGGGGACATATGTGGTTGCAGGGGGCATACCTGGCTAGGTGACATCTGGCTGCAGGGGACATGTCCTACTGCAAGAGGTATATTTGGCTCCATGGGACATATCTGACTGGATGGGCCTTTCTGTCTAAAGAGGGTATGTCTGGGTACAGGAAGCATTTAGCTACTGGGTGGGCATTATTACTGGCCACAGGCGCTATTATTATTGCGAAGGGAGGGGGGGTAAAAATGGCTACAGGGGGCATTATTATTTGACATTACTTGTAACATTGTTGTGGGAGGATCTGATCTGGGAATCAATTGCTGACAGAGACTTTATACAGAGCATGTAGCAGCAGTGTTTCTAATTAGGGTACCTTGGGGGTACTCGGCTGAAGCATCTTATCGCATGAGGGTACTTGACTTCAAAAGGTTGAGAAATACTGACTTAGGCTGGGTTCACACTATGTATATTTGAGGCTGTATTTGTGAGGCTGTATAGCAACCAAAACCAGGAGTGGATTGAAAACACAGAAAGGCTCTGTTCACATAATGTTGTAATTGAGTGGATGGCCATCATTTAATGGCAAATATTTGCTGTTATTTTAAAACAACGGCTGTGGTATTGAAATAATGGCCGTTATTTACTGTTATATGGCGGCCATCCACTCAATTTCAACATTGTGTGAACAGATCCTTTCTGTGTTTTCAATCCACTCCTGGTTTTGGTTGCTATGAGGACCTGACATGAGGACCAAATACAGCCTCAAATATACATAGTGTGAACCCAGCCTTAGGGTGCATTCACACCTACAGGATCTGCAGCTGATTTTCTGCAGCAGATTCCAACTAAATAACCGAACACAGCATCAAATCTGATGCTGTGTTCAGTTATTTAACTGAAATCTGCTGCAGAAAATCAGCTGCAGATCCTGTAGGTGTGAACGCACCATTAAAGAACACAATATAACTCCAAGTAAATCAAACTTTTGTGAAATCAAACTGCCCACTTAGGAAGCAACAATGATTGACAGTGGAAATTATTGGAATTTAGTATTACACACTCAATAAAGCAGTGGTTCTCCAGGTGGGAATCACAGACCACCTCTCAGTACCTATGCTTTCTGGCTGATGTTTTGGTTACTTTGAATGTTGGTGTTGCTTTCATACTCTTGGTAGCATGAGACGGACTTTACAACCAACACAAGTGGCTCAGGTAGTGCAGGTCATCCAGGATGGCACATCAATGCAAGCTGTGGCAAGAAGGTTTGCTGTGACAGAACAAAGTATTCAATGAGAATATTTATAAATCAAGCCTGATGGATAAGAGAGGAAACTAGTAAACATTAAATGCTATCTGAAATTTTCTTGTCTTTTTTCTACTATTGAGCTTCTACTCAGAGAAGGATAGGAGAAATCCATCAGACTGACTTTCTGCTTAATCAGTGTTAGTGGTAGCAACAGGCAAAGGGGAGGGGGTTACACACCAGCTCAGATTGTGGACAGAAGGGAGATAAATGTTGGAGGACAGCTCTCACAGGTTGAAGATAGGGAGGAGAGCACAGTTTGCAAGGGGAGAATTACTTAGGCTATGTACATGTATAGAGAGAAAACCAAGCTCCCAAAGCAAATGATGGAAACAGCAGAAGGGAAACTAAGCTAAATTTTCAATAAAGACCCATAGAGATAAAAATCCTTTTCAAAGTTGTCAATCGCCTTAAAAAGAGTCACTGCTATTATGCACTGCCACATGCTGTCCACAGTTCGGCATGCAGAGAGGTTACCAACATAACCATCCCATGGCCAACAAGTTCTGTGCCTGAGCCCTATTCTTATTAATGCAGGTTTGGTCCATGTCAACATGCTCTCATAGTGGTTTTACATGTAGCCTGGGTTGTCCAGGCTTAGAAAAAAATTGCTTTTTTTCCCCCCAGAAACAGCACTTCTACTGTCATCAGTTTGGGTGTCGGTTTTGCAACTCAGTTCCATTAAAGTGAATGGAACTGAATTGTAATGCCAAATACAACCTTTTTGTTTTTATGTTTTTACAAAAGAGTAGTTGTGAATTTTCTATGACTGGATACTCCCTTTAAATATTTTCAGGTTTGTTCAGTCATAATTCCCCAAAATGCAAAACACTTTTACCTATGTTTACTCAATACAGTTTCTTGAAGACTGTTAACACCAATATTCCACCCAGTACTACTTTTAGGCAGATGAAAAGCTTATTTTAAGTAAAGTAGTCTTGGAATAAATAAAATCTTGTCTAAGACATACAGTATATTACATGACATCTTTATATCTAAATTCCTTGGAACCACACAATAAGATCACAGCAGAAATGGAGGTACGGTCAAATTCGACCTTATGAAAGTTTATTGAAGTCCCCAAACATAGATGCATTCATGTTTGTGTACTTAAAAAAAAAAAAATGTATATGGCTAAATTAGACCGGACCTCCTTTTCCGCTATGACCTTATTGAGTGGTACTGTGTGGATGTGGACTGGAAATCCAGGTGGCCACTTGTGGTTTGGATGATGACCCGGTTCTGGCTTTGAATTTTTTGACTTTTTAATTTTATTCCCTTAAATATTTTGGCTACTAGTCACCATTTTTGCAGCATTACAGCAGATCATTGTTTTTCTGAATCATTCATTGTCTTTTTTCTCTGATTTTAGCGCAGTATCAATAAATAACCTTAGGGAATAGTCACATGCAGCAGCAATTTCTGCGATTCTGCTCCGTTCATGTTAATGGGTTTGTTTCTGCAGGATGTGCACAGATTTCTGAACGCTTCATTCAGATACATGAGACAGTCCTGGAAATTTTTGTGGTTTTTTGCACATACCCTAATAAAGAAATGTGGTGCACTTACTGGACATTAAAACCTGGGGACGGAGGTGCAAGATTCTGCAGAAAAATCTTATGGCTGCCCATGTCCTTTTTATTAATGAAACAAGTATGAAATGCAAAAGTGAAAACTGAGGTTGACTAATATTTTTAACAGTTCAATCTTTTGGTAATGTAGTTTCATAAGTTTCTATAAATGCAATCAAAATGTCTCAAGAGCTTTCCAGTGACTAATACTTAGCAAATCTCTGTATTTCCCCGTCTCATTTCTTTTCTACTAAATGCTAAATAAAAATTCAGGTCTCAGTATAACTTATAGATTCATCAGATCTGGATCCTATCTAACTAGATGACACATACTATGTGGAAATACTTTAGATTTCCCCTTTTTTTCTGACAACTTCCCCTTTCTGGTTCCATCTAGTGAGCCGGCCTCAAATGCTGCGGGTTTGGCACAAGTCTGTATTACTGAAATGTGACAACTGCAAACATCTGAGTATGACCTGTTCTCTGAAGACGGCATTTGTCGGCACCAGTACTTCTCATTCATGATTAGAAGCCGAATAATAATCCATGATGAGTAGCCAAATAACACAAAACAATTAAATAGACTAAATATTTTGCAGAGGGTCCATCCAGCTGGTTGTGCATTTGGTCCACCAAAGCTGCTAAAAACTGGTCCACTACAGAATTTTTGGTTAAGTGTTTCATGTACCTTAAGGCTATGTTCACACTTTGCATGACGCCGGGCGTTCCGTGACCCGGATGTGTCAGAAAAGGTCATCTTGGCCGGTACTGCAATGCAATGTTCTTTACTGCCGCTGAATTCAAATGTGGTCATCTGTGCGTGCCCGCATCCAGATTCCCCGCTGCTCACAATGGAGCGTGCACTCCATTGGGTGAACGGACAGGGTTTTGTCAGTTACTTGCGTTTTTTTTAGTTTCTTGCGGCACCGCTATGGATCCCGGCCGGAGTGTACCATGTGTATATACTCCGTCCGGGATTCCTTAGAAGGCAGCACTATTGTTGTGACAATGTCCGTGATTACTACGGAACTTAGGTAGTGGGAACATGGCCTAATAGTGTTTACATTGTTCGATGGTGCATTATTATTTTTTCTTTGTAACCAGGCACTGCTGTGGCTATGAAAGGGCTATCCCCAATACATTCAACACTATAGGAATCTTCTAAAAAAAGGAGGAGGGCAGTGTTAGACCAGCCTTTGTTCAAGAAGGGAGCCAGAGTAAGAGCCGCATTACATGGCACGATTAGAGGAGTAAGCGAGCGCCGACTTGTCAGTCAGAACTTGCTTCCTCCTTGTTCCCTGCTTGCTGTCTGTGCTATAACAGGCACAGACAGTGAGTGTATGTGTGTGTGTGTGGGGGGGGGGGGGCGTAGGGAGCTGTGAGAGTGGCTCTCTGGGTGATCCTTAGTTTGTCCAGGTGGCCCACTGAAAAGAGTGGCCGCTTGCTGTGGCTGCTCTTATTACACAGAGCAACGTGCAGCAGACCATCATTATGGTGATCGGGATTTTTCAACCTGTTTTCAACTTTCTAACAAGCTCCATTACACCAAGTGATTATGGGCCGGACTGGCCGGTAATTGGCCAAGGGTGATCAGCTCAAAAGATGTAATCAATGACATACAAACAAATTTTTGTTAGTGGTTTGATCATTGCCTGCATACACATGGAAAGATAATCTCTTAAAGCGACTCTGTACCCACAATCTGACCCCCCCCCCCAAACCACTTGTACCTTTGGATAGATGCTTTTCATCCAGGATCTGTCCTGCGGTACGTTCGGCAGGTGATGCTATTATTGTCCTAAAAAACAACTTTTAAACTTGCAGCCCGTGCCAAACGGGAGTATCTGTGCCCTAACCTTGCACCACCCCTCCGTCCCTCCTCCTCACCCTCTTCATTATTAGGAATGCCACTGGAACATTTTCACAATGCTGAACATTGCTTAACAATCCAGCCCATGTTCAGTATTCACACAGCTGACGAATAGGAGACAATTTGCCTGGAGCATTCCTAATGATGAAGAGGGTGGGAAGGAGGGACGGAGGGGTGGTGCAAGGTTAGGGCACAGATACTCCCGTTTGGCACGGGCTGCAAGTTTAAAAGTAGTTTTTTAGGAAGATAACTGCATCACCTGCCGAACAGACCCCAGGACAGATCTTGGATTAAAAGCAGCTATCCGAAGGTACAAGCAGTTTTTTGGGGGGGGCCAGATTGTGGGTACAGAGTCGCTTTAAATTCTAACTATTTATTTTTTTGCAAAATAATCTTTCAGTGTAATAGAGCTAAGTTCATCACAATCTGAGTATAGGAAGGAGAGAAACAAGATGAAATCAGGGACGTAACTACCACCATAGCAGCCATAGCAGCTGCTACTGGGACCACCACATTAGGGGCCCCTGTGGCCCTCTCCTGCAATACACAGGGCCCCCCTGAGACGTCATCATTTGCAGCACCTGGTGGCTGAGCGGGCCTCCTGGGTGCTGCTAATGTCCCTTTTATTTTGAACGCTCCTGACGAGCACTTGCAGTTAAATGTTATGACTACATCTAATGGATTTGTGGTCAGTCCGGGGGGGGGGGGGGGGCAATTAAAAGTTTAAGGGCGGAATGGAGTGAGTTCACAGAAGTCTGAATTTAGGGAGGAAATGGGCAAAGAGATGTTTAGCCTGTGAGAAGTCGCACAAGGGCATCACAGCTCAAAACCAGGAAACTTATACGTCTGGACCAGGCCTAGTGTATATTATCATGAATGCGCTACAGATCTGCACCTCACAGCTGCCAATAATTTATTTTAGTGCATTGGTTAATAATATTTCTTTTAATATTGCCATGCGGCTCTTAAAAGATACTAACAATTTGCATAATACCCCCACATAATACGATACACATATACTATGTAATACTGCATTGTTTTAGTTTGCACTTGGATTTCCTGTATTCTGAAGCTGCCCAGTTTGACTAGTCTGCCATCCCCTAAAACCAGTTCTGACAGTAAACAGGCAAACTGAACTTTTTTTAGTTGTTTTTTTTCTCTTTGCAAACGCATTAATGATACCTAAAACTTGGCTAAAATTAATAGGCAGTGTTTTCCCTCCAGTCACTTAGGTAATCCTTATTAGCAATTCAATGTGCACATAATCCTCTCTGTCACTGTATTAGTTCTTCAAGATGAGCAATCAAGCAGCAGTCAGATCTGACATCCTCAGCGCCCTGGCATTTAACAAGTGATCGAACTAAGCACATAGCTAGGAAAGAAGTAAATCTCCTGCAGTTCTAAATAAAGCTTGATTTCGGGGATGTATGAGTCCACCTTTGGGGCTTTAGTTAAATATGTTGCCGAGTTTCAAAGTTGTTGATGTATTCAATGTCATCTAGAGATGGTATCAGCAATTATATGATGGGGAGTGAACAAAATATATTATATAGTTACAATGGTAATTATCCAAGTCAGTAGAAAACAGGTGGATGGCACTGCCAGGTGATTGCAACAGCCGACCTCACATGTCCATGCTGGCGGGTGCTGGTGGTGCACAGTTCATGAATAAAACTTGCAAGCACTATGAATGTAGAAGAAGATGGCACTCACCATTGCTACTGAAATATTATTCCAGCTTTATTAGTGCTTGAGGTAGCGGGGTAAAGCAGAGTAAGGTAACAGCCATGTCGTGGCCCAGTGCCACTTTAACAAACCCATGTCTAGTAATTATCAATGTAATGCAATGCAAGACATATGTCCTCCCCAAGACAATGGAAAGTACCTGACCCTCTGTTGCGGAATGGATCACAGAAGTAGAAGTATATAGAATGGAATCCCTCATTGCAGTTAAAGGGGAACTCCAGGTAGAGGTTAAAAAAAATGAAACTTCTGCAGAAGCATAAAGCATTACTTACCTATCTATCCCAGTTTTGAAAGTACCAAAAATCCATTTGTTTTGGGGGGTTTGTTCTGTTTTGTGTTTCTGCACTTCCTGGTTTATCAGTTGTACACAGTACTACAGGTTCCAGAATGCAATGCTTTCCCTCAGCTGTTCATCACAGTGCTCCACCCTGCCGAGTCCCTGCCCAAAGCTGTTGCAGAACATCTAGGCTGTGTTCACACATTGGAGTTTCATTGTGTTACTGAATTATTTGCAGTAATTGATGATTTCATTGTGGTCCCACACAGCACGCTGTATTCTCTACCTGTAACACCACACAGCACGCTGTATTCTCTACCTGTAACACCACACAGCACGCTGTATTCTCTACCTGTAACACCACACAGCACGCTGTATTCTCTACCTGTAACACCACACAGCACGCTGTATTCTCTACCTGTAACACCACACAGCACGCTGTATTCTCTACCTGTAACACCACACAGAACACTGTATTCTCCACCTGTAACACCACACGGCACGCTGTTACTACCTGTAACACCACACAGCACGCTGTATTCTCTACCTGTAACACCACACAGCACGCTGTATTATCTACCTGTAACACCACACAGCACTCTGTATTCTCTACCTGTAACACCACACAGCACGCTGTATTCTCTACCTGTAACACCACACAGCACACTGTATTCTCTACCTGTAACACCACACAGCGCTGTATTCTCTACCTGTAACACCACACAGCACGCTGTGTTCTCTACCTGTAACACCACACAGCACGCTGTATTCTCTACCTGTAACACCACACAGCACACTGTATTCTCTACCTGTAACACCACACAGCACGCTGTATTCTCTACCTGTAACAGCACGCTGTATTCTCTACCTGCAACACCACACAGCACGCTGTATTCTCTACCTGTAACACCACACAGCACGCTGTATTCTCTACCTGTAGCACTGATATTGGAATAAAGTAAAGAACTTTTTGAAAAAAAATTTTCTTTTAATTTCCAAGCACATATTATGAGCAAGCATCTGTTATTTTTGAAGTTGAGCCCCACAATAAGGCTCTGATTTTCTCTGCCGTTAACACATTTACTTGTGTTACTGCATCATTTTTGTGAATACTCTGCAGTACTGCAATGACACTCCAACATGTGTGAACACAGCCCTAAATTCACTGCACACTTCTGCACAATTAGAGAAATCAGTGCAACACCTGCTTCTGGCCGAGCAGAGATGGTGGATCACTCAGGGAATTAGGGGATCCAGCCAAGCCTCCTGGGACATCACGCCCTGCCCCCTGTCTGCATCATCAGCCTGTGCTCAGCAAACACACACAATGTGAGACAGAGGCATTGGAAGATTTGTCTCCTAAGGGGGGGGGATAGCAGAAGGAGCAGGAGACAATGTGGATTTGCACAGAGGCCATTTTTTTTCACTTCCCGGATTTCTACCGTACAGATACAGTAATACATTGTATAGACACATATATTTAACTTTTAATGTACTTTTAATAGAAAACAAGTTTTTCTTATCCGGAGTTCCCCTTTAATGATGATACTGTGAGCAAGGTGGAACATACAGTGAAACCTCCCGAGCAGACCATTTCTTTCAGACCCCCACCCCCTTACAGAGTGATTTTTTATTTATTTTTTTAACCAGTTTTTTAACCATTTTTCCTATGGACAATGTCCCTCTTTAAGGAGACCCCCCCCCCCCCACACACACACACACACACACACCCAATCCAACCAAAAAATGCTTTTTTGGGCAGATTTTGTAGCTAAAGACCCCCATAAAAAGACCAGAAGCAGGTAAAATTGCTCCCTAATTTCTAACTTAACATAGCCTAAGATCGCTTTAGTTTGTTGGTGGACAGTGTCATCTAGGTGGAGCTTAGCATCAGTTGATCCCCTCTCCCTGCCTCGGTCCATTGTTGTTATCCCCACTCCCCCTATGATGAGGCAGGGGAAGGCGGTTCAACAGAAGCTAAGCCCCGCCTTAGTGACACTGTGCAACAATGATAAATGCAAAAGAGGAGCCCGTGGAGCCTCATTGAAGATTCTCAAAACACAGAACTAGCCAGATATCCCTCCGGGAAGGACCCAGCCAAGGGGCAGCTCCTGTTAGGAAACCACCAAAACCATATTAAGTGGCCCTATAAGTCAATGTAATGACAAGGGAAAAACCAAGGCTAGGTAACCATCCACATACATCTGTTTTGGGGTGTTGCCCCTCATCAGTGTTGTGGTTTGGCTGGTCTCCCTGAGTTCAGCAATCTGTTTCTCTTACAACAATGATAAAAGCACACAGGAAACCCAGGTGACAGTATCACTTTAAACCAGGGGTCTCAAATTCAATTTACACGGGGGCCGCTGGAGGTACAGTCTGGGTGAGGCTGGGCTGCATCAGGGTTTCCACAAGAAAAGCTCTTACAAAAACATTCCAATGTCATCAAATGTAATTATTATTATTCAGATTCAAATGTCTGTATTGACAGTTCCTTAACATTTAAGTTTCTGAACATGAAAGTTACATCAGGTGACTCACAGGGGACGTCTTCATTGATCGGAGTTCTTCCCTTTTCATCATCTTCTCCTTCTGTCCTGGGCCATTGTGAGAACTTCTCCGAGCCACGAATCCACAGAATCTACTAGAGAAACATATTAGGCTCCTCACTCTGGCACCATCCTCATCTCTCTACAAACTGCACATCTGTATTGTCCCATTTACACCCTCGTTTAGTGGGTAGGCTGACTCTATCTGATCCACCTTATAGAATATGCCCCCCTCTGTGTAGAGATGGCCCCTTGCTCAGTCTTCCATATAGATGGCCCCATGTGGATCTCCTTGGGAGCCCCTCTCTGTGTAGTCCCCCTATAGTAGATGCCCCCTATGTAGTCCCCCCTTATCTCCCCCCATATAGATGCCTCCTTTATGTTGCCCCCCTTATCTCCCCTCCCATATAGATGCCTCCTTTATATTGCCCCCCCTTATCTCCCCCATATAGATGCCTCCTTTATGTTGCCCCCCTTATCTCCCCCCCATATAGATGCCTCCTTTATGTTGCCCCCCTTATCTCCCCCCCCTCATATAGATGCCTCCTTTATGTTGCCCCCCTTATCTCCACCCCCATATAGATGCCTCCTTTATGTTGCCCCCCTTATCTCCCCCCCATATAGATGCCTCCTTTATGTTGCCCCCCTTATCTCCCCCCCATATAGATGCCTCCTTTATGTTGCCCCCCCTTATCTCCCCCCATATAGATGCCTCCTTTATGTTGCCCCCCTTATCTCCCCCCCATATAGATGCCTCCTTTATGTTGCCCCCCTTATCTCCACCCCCATATAGATGCCTCCTTTATGTTGCCCCCCTTATCTCCACCACATATAGATGCCTCCTTTATGTTGCCCCCCTTATCTCCCCCCCATATAGATGCCTCTTTTATGTTGCCCCCTTCTTAACTTTTCCCCCATATAGATGCCTCCTTTATGTTGCCCCCCTTATCTCCCCCCCATATAGATGCCTCTTTTATGTTGCCCCCTTCTTAACTTTTCCCCCATATAGATGCCTCCTTTATGTTGCCCCCCTTATCTCCCCCCCATATAGATGCCTCTTTTATGTTGCCCCCTTCTTAACTTTTCCCCCATATAGATGCCTCCTTTATGTTGCCCCCCTTATCTCCCCCCATGTAGATGCCTCCTTTATGTTGCCCCCCTTATCTCCCCCCCATATAGATGCCTCCTTTATGTTGCCCCCCCTTATCTCCCCCCATATAGATGCCTCCTTTATGTTGCCCCCCTTATCTCCCCCCCATATAGATGCCTCCTTTATGTTGCCCCCCTTATCTCCACCCCCATATAGATGCCTCCTTTATGTTGCCCCCCTTATCTCCACCACATATAGATGCCTCCTTTATGTTGCCCCCCTTATCTCCCCCCCATATAGATGCCTCCTTTATGTTGCCCCCCTTATCTCCCCCCCCTCATATAGATGCCTCCTTTATGTTGCCCCCCTTATCTCCACCCCCATATAGATGCCTCCTTTATGTTGCCCCCCTTATCTCCCCCCATATAGATGCCTCCTTTATGTTGCCCCCCTTATCTCCCCCCCATATAGATGCCTCCTTTATGTTGCCCCCCCTTATCTCCCCCCATATAGATGCCTCCTTTATGTTGCCCCCCTTATCTCCCCCCCATATAGATGCCTCCTTTATGTTGCCCCCCTTATCTCCACCCCCATATAGATGCCTCCTTTATGTTGCCCCCCTTATCTCCACCACATATAGATGCCTCCTTTATGTTGCCCCCCTTATCTCCCCCCCATATAGATGCCTCTTTTATGTTGCCCCCTTCTTAACTTTTCCCCCATATAGATGCCTCCTTTATGTTGCCCCCCTTATCTCCCCCCCATATAGATGCCTCTTTTATGTTGCCCCCTTCTTAACTTTTCCCCCATATAGATGCCTCCTTTATGTTGCCCCCCTTATCTCCCCCCCATATAGATGCCTCTTTTATGTTGCCCCCTTCTTAACTTTTCCCCCATATAGATGCCTCCTTTATGTTGCCCCCCTTATCTCCCCCCATATAGATGCCTCCTTTATGTTGCCCCCCTTATCCCCCCCCCATATAGATGCCTCCTTTATGTTGCCCCCCCTTATCTCCCCCCATATAGATGCCTCCTTTATGTTGCCCCCCTTATCTCCCCCCCATATAGATGCCTCCTTTATGTTGCCCCCCTTATCTCCACCCCCATATAGATGCCTCCTTTATGTTGCCCCCCTTATCTCCCCCCCATATAGATGCCTCCTTTATGTTGCCCCCCTTATCTCCCCCCATATAGATGCCTCCTTTATGTTGCCCCCCTTTTCTCCCCCCCATATAGATGCCTCTTTTATGTTGCCCCCTTCTTAACTTTTCCCCCATATAGATGCCTCCCTTATCTTCCCCCCCAAATAGATGCCTCCCTTATAAAGCCCCCACTGTGTTGTCCCGTTATACATGCCCCCCCCCCCCTTCCTCTTTGTAGATGTTGTCCCCATATCTTGTCCCCCGCAAAGCAGATAAAGAACAAAACAAAAAACAACTCACCTAAAACCTCGATCCCCCGTCGCAGCTCCCTTCTTACGGGCAGGCCCCGGTGATGCTGCCTCCCTGGGGGTGTCCCCGGGATTCCCGGGCCGCACGCACACCAGCGAGCTGTGTGCGCCGGGCTGTTACTTCCGGGTCAGCGCTCCCTGACCCAGAAGCAACAGCCGCTGCGCACACAGCTCCCTGGTGCGCGTGCTGCCCGGGAATCCCGGGGACACCCCCAGGGAGGCAGCATCACCAGGGGCCGTCCAACACAGACTCTTGTGACTGCAAGCAAAACACTGATCGATCAATGGGCCGGGCGGCGGACGCCAGGGCAGTGCTCTGGCAAGGAGGGGGGCTGCCGGGCAGTAAAGTGGTGGGGGACGCAAACTAGTGTCCCGAGGGCTGCGAGTTTGAGACCCCTGCTTTAAACTGTCTCTGTACAACGGCTCATAAGGGTCACTAGGACATTCCTGGCTACAGAAGTTTCTATGTAAAATAGCATATATAATAAACCGTGGCAGATAACAAGCTAGTAATAGCTCAGCCACCTGTTCACTGTAAGTAATTGAATATAAAATGAAAGCATAAAATGTTTTCCGTTTCTAAAGAAATACTGTAGGCTTACTATACACACGTGCGGCCTGTAGAACCGACACTTGTCTCTAACTGTAATCTTATCTGTTATCTCTATCTTTACTTATTTTTACCAGCAGCAGAAATGTACTGGACGTTCTTACATATTCCTTGTTGTTAGACGCCTCTAAGGGCCCTATTACATGGGACGATTATCATGCGAAAAATCGTTAAATCGCTCGAATTTAAGCGATAATCGTTCTGTGTAATTGCAGGCAACGATAGGAAAATCGTTTGTATTTTGTTGATCGTTGATATAGATCTGAACCTAATATTATCGTTAATCGTTTGCTGTAATCCGCATTTGTTCACTAATCGTTCAGTGTAATAGCACATTATTCATTGTTTTGCTGGGATCAGAAGGAACAAACGATCATAGTAACGATCGCAATAATGATCGTAGTAATGACCATAGCTACCGATTATCGTTCTGTGTAATATGGTCAACGATTTCAGGTTAACGATAAACAACCTTGTTTGTGACCGTTTATCGTCAGTCGTTAATCGTTAAAAATAGCTCAGTGTAATAGGACCCTAAGGCTCTATTAACATGGAGCAAAACAGGGGTAACTCTGCGGTGGAGAATCCCGCCAGCCTCCCTGTCATAATGACAGTCTAATAGTTCCTATTGATATTGAAACAAGCAAAGACATGTTAAACTCAATTTATTAGCAATAAATGGTAACAAATGATAGAAACATAGTCAAGTATGTCATAGTCAAATATTTATTTTATTTTTTTTTGTATATATCATAGGCAGTATGCCTGCTTTGGGACTATTAAGTATATGTGGCTATACATGTCTCCATTTCAGTGCCAGTGACAGTACAACTGACTGTGTATACCTGCTACCAGGTGTCCAGTTCGGAGGCAAGGGTCTGGCAGCCACGGGATTGTCCTATTTCCCTGTAACGTACCACCATAATGATATAGAGGGCAGTAACCATCATACAAGGTGAGTGATGTAAGGTATCGCCCAAGCCTACCTTTATACAGACTATGCACAGGGAACAATTGTTCTTGCTGTTACATATTTACACTGTTCATGTGGTTTACACGGGTGATTCGAGCGATTATGTGGTGCACATAAATATACAGTGTATTGTGGTCTGAATATAAGGAATGTGAACAAAATAAAAGGTGCACTTAATGTATATTGGACCGCTGTTAAATATGTACAAAGCTATGCTCTATTCTTTGCATGATTTAATGGGTGTATAGTGTTTATACATAGAAAAATGGTGAGTCACTAAGTAATGCATAGTGTACACAGAGAAACACTATGTTATACTATGACCTCTTGTAGAGCTGCTTCCGGCTAGCATAGCCCCAGGATCAGCATCACCACCTCGATCAGCATGAATCAGCATAATGGACACCATGCTATCAGTGGAGAAAGATGGTTGCTGGGAAAGATAAGGAGTCTAAAATGGAGGGTTTAGACACTACTCCAGCCAAAGGCCAGGTATTGTAGGTACAAGGGGCACAAAAAGTAGGAGACAGATGGAAATGAGTTTAATGAGGAATTGATCTAAATTAAAATATTTCTAATCTGTTTCATTGAATAGATGG
Organism: Dendropsophus ebraccatus; assembly: GCF_027789765.1. NCBI lineage: Eukaryota > Metazoa > Chordata > Amphibia > Anura > Hylidae > Dendropsophus > Dendropsophus ebraccatus. The sequence continues at coordinate 28,175,379 of NC_091463.1, forward strand.
TAAATGTGTGATTGCTAGGTAGCCTAGGTACCCAACCGGTGAGACCCACACTGATTATAAAAATGATGGTCCCAAGTGCTCGGGTCTGAATTTATTAAGGGGTCTGAGGTATGAATTTATTTGTGCTACAGTATGTGGATAACTAAAATGGAAAGCTGTCCATACATACTATCTGAGAAGCTCAGGTAGTGTGGCAGCCTTCCTAAGGGTGAGTAAGGGGTAGCATGGGGCAGGGGCCGCCCTCGTCAGGGTGTCTCCCTGAGGGAGCATGAATAGAATGGTGCACCTGTCTCAGAAACTAACTGGGTTGGCTGTTCTCCCATCGCTCCATATTGGACATTATCTGATCCATTTGGGACCCGTGTTTACAAGACCCCGACATCTCAACACCAAGTGACATCTGAGGTGGTAAGATTGTTGTCCGGCTGTTTACATCTGTTTACAATGGGATATATCCAATATTGTTATGGAGAATTGTAGGATTTTGTTCGTTTGTATATATTGTAGTGCGTCTTTTGGCAATTGCATGTGTTGTGGAGGGGAGCATTTTTTGTGTGGTCTGAATTATTGATTTTAATACATCTAATAAAAGTTATTATGGGATTCTGGGATTAAAAACAAATGTTTGGCCACAAGGAAAGCAGGGGTAGCTCTGGTGGCCCTTTGGCTCGATAAGGAGACAATGTTATCTATGGATTGTGATGGAAGCACAACACACACAAAGCACAATCAATAGTCAAGTTGTCAGTCTTTGGTTACGATGTTTGAGACTCAAGGTAGAAATTTGATCAATTTAAAGGGGTAGAACAGGATTATAAAAACATTGCCGCTTTCTTCTCCAACCAGTGCCATGCCTGTCCAAAGCATGTGTGTGGTATTGCAGTTCAGCCTCATTCACTCAATGGGACTGAGCGCCAAATACCACAAAAAAAAACAAAACATAGACAGATCTACTACTGTTTCCTAGAAGAAATCAGACATGTTTTTAGATCTTATAAAACCTCTTTATAATTATCACATTACTTCCATGGGTCTCAAACATGAATGTAAAGCCCCTTTAAATGACTGCATTCGGGTCTGTAACATAGATTTGGAGTTTATTCTGATGCCCGGTGCAGCTTATACCTCTAATAAAGGGGCAGATATTTTCAGCAGTCGGTATATTTATCCTGACATTCCAGACTGTATAGTCATCACAAGGTACATTTCTACAGAAAGACTGTGTTTTTCACTTAACAAGGTACAAAAATATACGAGGAAGCAGAAGACTGGGTCCTTCTGAAGCCAAAGTATGTAAAGTTTTCAACAAGTTGTTTAAACTTGTTTATAGAGAAGTAAACAGAGGGGTGATATTCAATCCCCTGTGATAAATGGCTTTTTCGAGTTGTATGGGAATCCCAGTATGTGGATGTCATGCTGCGAGAGGCATTCCGCCACATCTGGTCCACTGATGATATCTGCAAACAGCTGTGCAGGTCACATGGTATCATGTATCCAAACTCTGCTTGCCTTGTGCCCCTGCTGCATTACATGTATTACTAGATCTTATGTGTCTAGGCGCTTTACTACATAGCAGTGATCAGGCAATCTGAAATTCTATGGAAATTTTAAACAATTATTTTAAAACAAGTGTACCACTAGGTGCATAGCTTTGTTTTTTTTTAGATGAATGGATTGGCAGCGGCACGGGGATGCCGATGCCGCGGTGCTTTTTTTTGAACCGCTTCCCGGTTCCTGCGCACAGTGCCGGTCTACTCTCGAGCACCGGCTCGGCATGAAGCACTGGGGACGGGCTTGCTGGCCTCCAGTGTGAGGAATCCTTAATTCTTAGGCTGGGTTCACACTGCGTTTTTGCAATCCGTTTAATGGATCCGTTTTTTTGTAACAGACAAAAAAATTGTGTCAGCAACGTTTTTGTGTCCGTCAAAAAAAACTGATCCGTTTTGATCCGTTTTTTTTTTATAAAGGAAGTCAATGGAAAAACGGATAAAAAAACGGATGCACACAACTGCCTCCGTTTTTGCAATCCGTTTTTTTCAAAAAATGGATTGCAAAAACGCAGTGTGAACCCAGCCTAATAAAGCCGTATCACAGAGGGGAGAAAAGATCGTCACACTGGGGGCGGGTGGGTCAGCCCCCAGTGCTTCATGCCAAGCTGGTGCTGTGCAATTCAAAAACAGGACTGTGGCACCAGCATCCCCACGCCAGAGACGATCCAATCATGTAAAAAAAAACTAAGCGATGTAATTGAAGGTACATTCACTTTAAGTTTAAAGGACTTTTATATACATATCTAATCATCCAAATTTCTGCATAAATTTAACCTAAATGACATCAGCTTTTTTTTTTATGTCGAAGCGCTAGAAATAGATCAAGAAAACGAGGCTAAACAAATGAGTAAAAATATTAGACTAGGTCATTTATATATTGAGGAAAGTGATTCGTTATCGTATATCTGTGATTGGCAATGGTATGTAAGTTATGTTCACAGTTAGGTTTTTAATTGCAATTATTAAGGCCATTCATTCCTGGCTTTGTTTTTATTAACTGCAATTAGGAACCCGAACGTGTGAACATAACATTAGGATTAACAGTTAACACGAAGGTAAAATTAGTCAGGTGTGACCGGGTGATCCCGGATCTATTAATGTCAATGAGTTTGTGGCGGTATATTGTAGCAGAGATTTCTGAGGACCTCAGAGGAAGAGTTATTAATGCTGATCAGGCTGGAAAAGGTTACAAAACCTCTTAAGAGTCTGGACTTCACCAACCACAGTCAGACAGATTGGGGGACATTTATAAAGACCGGCATTTTCGTACACTGGTCTGAAATCAGGCCCTGCCCCCAATTGCCCCACCGGATTCACTAAGAGGTGTATGCCTTAGTAGGTGTAGATTTTTGCCATGATTATGGAGAATCCCAGCAGGGGTCCAGGAGCAGGATGCAGCACTGTGAAGGCACCGGGACTGGTAAGTGTAGGTTCTCTATTATGATATCTACCCCTCTTGCCTGTAATGAACATTTTCTATTGCCCTGGACTTCTCCTTTAAGTACCACTATAAGCTTTTTCATATGTACATATATACTGTTTAAAGTAGCAGCTCCCGATCCTGGAAAATACAGAAACACCAGCGTTAGCCATGGCTTCTAGTGGTGCATATAAGTGCATCCTCAATCCTCAAAGAAAGGAAATCATGGTATTATCAGACTCTTCAATATACTGTGTGTGATGGGATTTTATATGGTTTTCAAAATGCTCTGAATAAATGAATGTAATTTTGAAAGCTACGTTCTGGGAAAGCCGTATTGGCTTCTATAAATGAAATGGTAATTTATTTGATTAAATGTGTAATATTCTTAATGAAATTAGATCTCCTTATTGAAGACAAAATCCATCAGTTTCATATTACTTTAATTTCTAGCCGCTGAAGCCGGAGAACAGTGAAACAAAACCCTGCCATGAGACAGCTGCCAATTTAACCTCATAGGATGAGAAAACAATTTCTTCCTGACCCCACAAATTGCAATCAGGTTAATTCCCATGATCACATACTACAACATTGTATGACTTAATTATAGCAGCAGCTATCACTTACTGGAAGGGGGGATGCGGTTCCTTACTGAACAAGTGGATATAGTACTCAACTGTATATAGATTTACATAGAAGTGGGAAATGACTAATCTTTGACTTATCTGACACTGCTGATAAATAGTTGTGATGCAACCGCTGTCTGATTTGTAGCACTGCCAATAAGTAACCGAATATGTAGAACACCTTTAATTCATAAGGTTGGCACTTGTCCAATCTACAATTGGATGTTTATGGTGACTGGCAAATTGTCCCTCAATGTCTGCCAAAGAGATGCAAGAGTTTGACATATGAATCCTATTGCTGTAATGGTTATTATAAGAGGAACATCTCTTAGATGCCGCAGGCAATAGTGGCCATGGCATCATCCACTCCTGGGGTTAGGTATAAGGATGGTCTGAACCTGCCGAGGTTCGGGTTCGTATGAACCCGAACGCTCGACATCAGATTCCTGCTGTCTGCCCGCTCCATGCAGCGGGTGGATACAGCGGGAGGACCGCCTGGAAAACTGGGATACAGCCTATGGCTATGGCTGTATCCCAGTTTTCCAGGCAGTCCTCCCGCTGTATCCACCCTCCCCACTGAGCGGGCAGACAGCGGGAATCATTGCCGAGAGTTCGGGTTCGTACGAACCCGAACCTCGGCAGGTTCGGACCATCCCTAGTTGGGTATTACAACTGAGCTCTATTCACTTCAATGGAATTAAGTTGCAATACCATTCATGACCTGGGGACAAGAGTGGCACTTTTTCTGGAGGATATCTAATATGCTTTCTAGTCCTGGTAAAGATTGTAATGTGAGCAACTTAGATCAGAAAATTACATTAAAAGCCCCACTCAGGACAAGGACTTTATACAGTGGTGTGGAATATTTGCTGCTCTAAAGACCACAGGAATAAATAGAGGGGCAGAAAAAATTATGTGTGATTCTTCATAGAAGCAGTTCTAGGAATACATTCCAGAACTACTTCTTTTAAGCAAATTGCAACTACATGTGCATGTAGTTTTATCCCAATTTCTCAATTTTTGCTAGTCGACCCAGCTTACTTCTCATGGGTGAATAAACCTTTAGGCTATGTTCTAACAACGTAAATTTTCAATTAATCACGGCCGTTGTTGCAAATTGCACCAGCCGTGATTAATTATAAAATAGATATTTCACTGAAGTCAACTCCGGCTGGGATTCTAAGCGGCAGCTGAGAAAACTGACATGTCAGTTTTGTGCGGCTGCTATTCATTAAATAGTGGGGAACAACACTGACAGTTCACACAATGTAGACTGCAGCTCTTGCCGCACTTTCCATTGTGTGCTATGGGTAATTGAGATGTGGGCACATCCAATCCGGTGTGCAGTATCGGTCGGGATGAACTTTACTGACACCGCCGTTCTGTGACATGGCTGTGTCACAGAACAGCTGGTGTCATATGTTCATACGCTGTGTGAACCCAGCCTTAAAGGGTACCTATTATGTCACAGTGACATGTCAGAGGTTTGCATCAGTGGAGGCCCAGGGTCTGAGACCCTCACGAGCACTAGAATAAAAGGGAAGATGCGCATGGCTGTATGAACTGTACCCCTTCATTTCCACTCTAAGGCTATGTTTACATTATGTATGAGACCGGCCGTTCCGTGACGTCACCGAATGGCCGGTTTCTGAAAGGATCATCCGGGCCGGTACCACAGAACCAGCTGGATGATTGTTGCAGCCGCAGAGTTCTGATGCGGGCGCCTCCGTGCGCGCTTGCATCAGAACTTCCCACAGCCGGAGCTGCTCGATCCATAGTGTGCACTGACATGTTAGTTTTCGACAGCGATGCGAGAGATCCCGGCCTGAGCGCATACTATATGTATACGCTTCGGCGGGGATTCCATAGAAGACAAGGCAACGTATATTTTCGTAAAAAGTACGGCCGTTGCCGATTGCAACAACAGCCGTACATTTACAAAAATATATGTTGTGTGAACATAGCCTAAACCACTATGTGGTGCACGGTTATAAAAGAACTCTATGGAACTTCTGGTGATTCTGTATACAGAGTCCCACAGACTTCCATTTTAACAGTATACAGTACCCTATAGCTATCTCTTTAAAGTTCAAAACAGAAGTTTTCCTTTGTTCAAAGAGATTTCTTGCCAATTCTGTGAGTGGCACAACATTTCCCAGTGTGAATCCCACCCAAAAGTGAACTTGCTTACTTTGCAAATCTGTAAAGTTGATTTATACCAGTTGGCAGATCTTCAGTATGTGTCATGGACTTACAATGTAGCAAATGTTTGGCCCTGACGAGAGAATGAACTTTGTGTAAATATATTCATTTTCCTTCCATCAATATTTTTCCTTACATTGCAAACTATCTGGGGACTGCGCGTGCACCCCCTTTTTTCTTTCCCAAACAGCCATATGGGAAATAAATGATCGCACTACAATCTGCTTCTGTGTTTCACAGCTTGCGTCCCAATGGGAAGAGGAGCTTTCAGGAAACACTTTGTTAGCCTTAAAGAGAAAGGGATAAAAAAAAAATTCTGTGTATTGTACACTCATGGAAAAAAAAAAAAACGTGCATAATTTTTCTATAAATCAGCATTTACTCAAAATGAGATGAATGCAAACAAGATTGGCTTGGTTTAATAATTTAGAATATGCAGATCTAGCATTATTTGTAGTTACGACCCATCTTTTTTATATAGTGTATAAAGTTTATTTTCGTTTGTTACAAGATTTATAGACCATGAAAGGAACCAAAAAGTTCACAAACCAGCACTCTAAAATAAAGATTTCATTATATCTATCTACAACATGAGAAGATCTCCCCATTTAAAGTGCTATACAAAGCTATTGAAGACAACAGGTGTAAGTTTCTATAACTGTATCAAAAGTATTCGAGAATTGCATATAATATTATTTTTCCCATGTTACTTAAAGGGGTTGGCCACTTTATAGTAAAATTGCTCAGTGTATAGTATTAGTAAATGTACTCACTGTTTAATACTGACAGCAGCTTCCTGTGTACCTCATAGAGATCAAATCAGACTCCCCTCCTCCAGGCTGTGCTGTCCTGCTCTTTGGTGAGTCTGTCCATAAGATGGCCGACATGGAGGGCCATGTGACCATGCCCTGCCCCCGAGTGTCCATCACTGAGCCTGTATATGCTTCTCCATGTCCGCCGCAACTGCAGAGATCTGGGCCAAGCCCCGATCTTGCAAATTAGGCCCATAGGTGCTGCAATCATTGCAATTGCAGCCCCTATAGTGCTAAAAGAAAGGAGAATTCTCCCTTCATTCCCCATCGGGGCTGTGCGGTGCTATCGCGCAGCCTCGATGGTTGTTGTGGTGTCAGGCGGCTTCGACAAAGCCTCCTGGTGTCTCAGCTCTGGTGGCTGATCAGGGTCAGCCTAAGGGTCCTATTACACAGACAGATTATATGACAGATTTTTTTGAGCAAAAGCCAAGAATGGACTATACACAGAAAACAGGTAATAAAGGAAAGACTGAGATTCCTCCTCCTTTCAAATCCATTCCTGGCTTTGGCTTAAAAAAATCTGTTGGTGTAGGTTAAAGGGGTTATCCAGCGCTACAAAAACATGGCCACTTTCCCCCTACTGTTGTCTCCAGCTTGGGTGGGGTTTTGAAACTCAGTTCCATTGAAGTAAATGGAGCTTAATTGCATACCGCACCTGAACTGGAGACAACAGTAGGGGGGAAAGTGGCCATGTTTTTGTAGCGCTGGATAACCCCTTTAAGGCTGATCAGCTTTGCCTATTACAGGCACATTGCATTGCAGTGCTGATCAGCACTGCAATGTGATACAGTATGTCTGTAATCAGGGAATTGCACAGTGAGGTCCCCATGATGGGACAATAAAATAAAGTGTAAAACACACACACACACACACACAAAAAAAATATTAACAATAAACTAAAATTCACATATAATCCCCATAGCTCCCAATACAATAATAAATGTTGGAAAAAAATAAATATAAAAAGCACACATATTTAGTATTGCCGCTTGCCTAATGACACTGGCAATAAAATTATTACCTGCGCGGTGACCGCAGAAAATTTTAAATGAGAAAAATGCTAATTTTGTCATTTTTTCATAAAAAAAAAAAAAAAGATCAGAATCAAAAAGAAAAGTTATAGCATCACGTAGCTGCAGCCACATAAAGTGAGACAAGTTTGATTTAAAAAATTGGCTCTGGTCCTGAAAGCCATAATCAGTATGGTCCTGAAGGGGTTAAGGTACTTGCAAAGTTAGCACTGGGAGCCTAAACACTGGGATCTTCTGCTCCATTCTAATGGGAGACTCTTGAATCTGGGCATATAGGGTCCTATTAGACGGGCTGTTAATAATATATAAAAGTGTGGATCTGCTACATCAGCGCTTGTTTATTAAGCTTATTACATGGCTCATTGCCCTTGCCCTTGCCCTTGCCCTAAACTGTTATACATCACCTCTCCATGCTCCTGGTGTTCTCCTGTTCTCTGCTTCCTCCCAGCTGTAATACACTTGAAAAGACTATCTTGGGGGCCCGATAATAACTGTAAACTTTACTGTGCCTATTACACGGCCCGATTATCGTTTAACAAGGGCTGCATGGACATTTTTACCAATGTCCTTGCAGCCCTTGCTTTTACTTCATACATTACCTGTCCAGGCTGCAGAGCTCCTCTTGCGGTCTTCTCCCCGGGTCCCGCGTGCTCCAACTTCAGAGCGGCCTGTCTCAGCAGACAGGCCGCTCAGCCAATCACTGGCCGCGGCGGACCCTGCCTGTGATTGGCTGAGCGGCCTGTCAGCTCAGACAGGCCACTCTGAAGCTGGAGTGCGCGAGACCCGGGGAGAAGACCGCAAGAGGAGCCCTGCAGCCTGGACAGGTAATGTAAATCGTCAGTCGTTGTCCCTGACATACTGTAGAAAACCTCTCCTGCTCTCCAGACTGGAAAGGTTTTATGCTTCAGACTGCCCACCATTTTTGTAGCCCATCTATGGACCTATTCTATTTTATCAGTCTAAGTATAGACACAGTATTTCGGATGTGGTATCACTAGAGCTCTATAAAGCGGGATCACAATCTCCCTTGTCCTACTGGATACACCTCTAACCTGAACTAGCATAATTTTAAAGCTGACAGAAATTAATACCCCTAAATCCTTCTCTTCTGAAGTCTTTACCAACACAGAACTGCTGATATCATAGTCGGATAGAGGATTACGTCTCCCCAAGTGCATTAGTTTACATCTGATAAAGTTGAACTGCAGTTTCTCTTATTTTGACCACTTATCTAGTAAAACTTAATGCTTTTCCACATTAAGGGGCATTCAAACATTCCATAAGTATGGATGATGTGCTATGAAACACAGTTCGGAGTTCTTGAGATCATGATTCATGATGATGCTGGGAGCTCTGAAACACTTCTGATCAACTCAGTAGCGTGAACATTTAAACTGTTTCGAAGCTCCCGGCATCATCATAAATCGCGATGCCAGGAGTTTTATAATTCTGGTCCACAGCACATCTTCTGTACACAGATCGTAATCACGGAACATTTGAATGCCCTCTTACTGACACCACCAAGATTATCAACCCTCTTGTGTCATCAGCAAATAGACAAACCTTACCTACCAAACCTTCTCCTCTGTCACTTACTAACATAATAAAAAGAATAGGACCCAGAACAGACCCTTGTGGCCACTGTGGTAACCAGTCTCTGCTCAGAAATATACACCATAAACCACAACCCTCTGATATCTATCCTTCAGGCAACCATATATCTACTGACCTATACAGGGGTTTAAGGAGGGGCGGGGTCTATGGCGCCGATGTGGACGGGGCTAAGTGGTGTTGCAGGTGTGAAGCCCCGCCCAGGTGGCACAAACCACCAGTGATAAAAAGCATTTTTCACTAGACCAAGCACCAATAAATCTATAATAAAGTAGGGTATGAAAAATGCAGAATTTAGGCTTTACAGCTGTGTAGAGAAGTCCTCATACAGAAAGGGGGGGACAGTATCACTTGAAGTCCAATTTTCTCTAACTTCTCTATCAGCTCTTTATGGGGAACTGTATCAAAGGTTTTGTTGAGGTCCAGATAGGCGATATCCACAGCACCACCTTCATTCAGCACTGGTGACATAGTCAAAGAAATCAATGAGATAAGTCTGACATGATCTGTCAGCTGTAAAGCCATGCTGCAGCACGCAAAGCCTCCCACATGAAGGTCTAAACACCCAGACCTAATAACATGGCATAAATTAAGCTTGTGGTGAGTCTTATAAACCTATACAGTTGTACCTTGGTTTAGGAGTAACTTGGATTGAGAGCTCACAGTTTTTAAAAATTTTGACTTGGTTTAAGAGCATTGCTTTGGTTTAAGAGCTCCCTGCACTGGGTGGGAGGGGGAGTGAGGGATGGCATGGTCTGCATATCGGGGTCTACAGCCCTGTACTCTGACCTAGGAAGTCTCCCTCACCTTCCAAATCATAGCAGATCCACTTCAGGCTGGGGTTGCATCAGGAGACAGGACTGTGGAGGTAATCTCTTCATAGCTGTAACCCCTTTCTCCCCGGACAGAGAGTACTGCATTTATGTGCCCACATCTGCCCTGATCATTCCTTCATGCTCCCTGCAGTCTCTCTCAGCCCTTGTGTTTCCCATCTTCTCCATTCCTGCTATAATGTGCCTGCACTTACACTCAGCTACACACACTGCTGCTATAATTTACCTGCACTTACACTGCTGTATAGATAAGTTTCTATCACTGTCCTTCTGCACAGCTCTGTGATTCTCACTTTCTGATTGGCCCATGCCGAACACACATCCCTCTCCCATTGTGGTCATGTGACCACACAGACCTCTGACAGCAGCCCTGCTTCTCTATTCTAGCCTCTTGTACTACACTACTGCATTATGGGGATCTGCAGTTCCATCCTGTATCTACAAACTGCTGCTGCTTTTTCATTTGTATGCACATACTATACATTATACACCCCATGCTGCTTGGCTATACTGTACAGTAACTTATAATATGACATATCCAGCTCTCTAAATGTTTGTTTTACTTGTTATTCAGAATTAAAAAAAAATCAATATTTTTGGGGTGTGGAACCATTTGTCTGCATTTCAATGATTCCTTATGGGAAAATTTGCTTTGGTTCAAAAGTGGATTTGGATTACGTAATCCAAGGCACCACTTTACCTGTATGCTAGTTCACTGTGCTACATCTAGGCTTTACAGAAAATTTTCAACAACTTTATGTTACTGTATACTATTTCCATGAAAGTAGTTTGCATTTGTTTGCATATTCCCCTCTAGCGATGGTGGAGTAAACAGTCACGCCATATATTAGGAACGTCAGACAGCTATTTACTTGTCATTCATTGTTGGGTCTGTGTAAGATGTCATCTTGGACAACATTGTCCAAGTTAAATTTATAACATTGGCATCCAACAACAATCAAAAAATGTAAACTGACAGAACAACTTTTTTGACAGATATAAGGGTCCATTTACACAGAAAGATTATCTGACAGATTATTTGCCAAAGATTTGAAGCCAAAGCCAGGAACAGACTATAAACAGCGATCAGGTCATAAAGGAAAGACAGATTTCTCCTCTTTTCAAATCCATTCCTGGCTTTGGCTTCAAATCTTTGTCAGATAATCTTTCTGTGTATATAGACCCTGCTTTAATTCCACATTCGTTAGCTGTGATTCCACATTGTTCCTTCATTTGCTGGGATCAGATGAAGTAAACGATCGCTGTAACGATCACAACTAATAACTATTGTTCTGTGTACTGTGGTGAACGATTTTAGGTCATGCTGCGTTTACACGAAGCGATCCTTCGCCCAATCGATCGTTTAACGATTTTGAAGCAACAATTCGGTTTTTATTACGATCAGCGTTTAGACGAATAAATCGTTAGAAAAATCGTTAGAAAATTCTTACGAAAAATCGTTATTGCAATCGTTTTTAAAATCGCTTAAGCCCATGTTTCAGATTTGAAAGACTGTTTACACGAAGCGATCTGCGAATTTTTAGTGAACGAACGATTTCTCGCTCATGGCTGGATTGTTTGCTGTGTTTACACAGAACGATTATTGCTCAAATACGATTGTTGCGAAAATTCGAACGATAATCGTTTCGTGTAAACGCAGCATTAAGGATAAACGATCATTTATCATTAAAAATGGCTTTGTTTAATAGGACCCTAAAGCCCCTATTACACCAAGCGATTGTCATTTACAGTTTCGCTGTAAGGATCATTCGCGAGCGAAATCTTGTGATTTTATAGTAAATGATTTACACCTTATTATACGGAATGATCATTTTGCAAGAGAAAAATGGTTGATTAGAAAGATTTCTTATTACACAAACAAATTAGCGAATTATTATTGAAAGAACAACAATTTTTTTTCGACATGCTGAAAGATCATGATGAACGAGAATATAACCATTTTGTGTTCATTGTTTACTTATATACACCTATTCCACCTAACAGTGATCACTAACTATTGATCATTTTAGCGGGTTTTTGAACGATAATGTCATGCATGTGATGAAATGCATCACAGTTGGCAAACTGTGGTGCAGTTTACTGATGAAGACGCTACTCATAGTTAGGGAGCACCAAGAGGGTCATATGCAGGGGAGAACTTTTCTTGTTGTAAAAGACACATCACACTTAGGGCCCTTTTACACGGAAAGATTATCTGACAGATAATCTGCCAAAGATTTGAAGCCAAAGCCAGGAATGGACTATAAACAGAGATCAGGTAATAAAGGAAAGCCTGAGATTTCGCCTCTTTTCAGATCCATTCCTGGTTTTGGCTTCTAAACTTTGGCAGATAATCTGTCAGATAATCTTTCCGTGTAAAAGGGCCCTTACTCTGAATGGAAGCCCACAAAGAGTTAAAGGAGAAGTCCAACCAAGCATTACAAAAAGAGGGTACCTGGGCCAACTACAGAGGGGGAGGGAGGTATAAAGCATGGGGACTACCTGCAGGGGGGACTTACAGAGTATGGGGGAACAACTACAGAGAGGGGAGGGAGGTATACAATATAAGGGGCCTTACTAAAGAGGGGTGATGTATACAGTGTAAGGGTCCTTACTGCAGAGGGGGGAGGGAGGTATACAGTATGGGGGAGGAACTACAGAGGAAGGGGGATGTATACAGTATGGAGGCCTAACTACAGGGGAACTTACAGTATAGGAGCCTAACAACAATGGGACATACCATACGGCTGCTAACTACTGTACAGAGTGGGGCTACAGGGTAAGAGCATATTGTGCTTCTCTGAAAATAAGACCTACACTGAAAGTAAAGCCATTGCTCTTTTTTTTTTCTTTCAGAAAAAAATAGTAATATAAGACCCTATTTTTGGAGAGACATGGCAGTAACAAGTTCATGGCTGTCCGAAGCTTATTGAATCTTCCTGCAGACAACTACCACTCCCTGCAGGACTTCTGCTCCTATCAGCCACTGACATTTATAATGAGTCCCCTTTGTTTTTAAAATCTGACAACAGCTTTGATTTAATTGCACGACTGCTGGTGGGTCTAACTATTCTGTTCTACCACAATTCTTGGGGGTATCTGAGTACCAGGAGAAAAGGTGACTGCCTGGTTTTTAATGTCTAGAGATCTGTTATTGTCATTACAATCACAAAGGGCTGCAAAAGCTATTACTGGCTATGATTGAAACATTTAAAGGGGTTGGCCACTTTATAGTAAAAAAATTCAGTGTACGGTTTTAGTAAGTGTACTCACAGTACTTACTGACAGCAGCTCCCTATGTACCTCATAGAGCTAAAATCACACTCCCCTCCTCCAGGCTGTGCTGTCCTGCTCTGTGGTGAGGCTGTCCATAAGATGGCCGACATGAAGGAGCATGTGACCATGCCTCGCCCCCAGTGTCCACCATAGGCATACACAGTCTTAGTGTTGGACACTGGGGGATGGGGCATGGTCAAATGGGCTATTTTATGGACAGACTTAACACAGAACAGGACAGCAGAGCCTGGAGGAGGGGAGTCTGATTTTAGCTCTATGAGGTACACAGGGAGCTGCTGTCAGTATACACAGTGAGTACACTTACTAAGACAGTGATGCCTTAGATTACGAGCATAATTTGTTCCAGGACCGTGCTTGTAATCCAAATCACTCTTAAACCGAAGCAAATTTTCCCTTAAGAAATCATTGAAATGCAGACAATTGGTTCCACGCCCCAAAAATAAAGATTTTTTTAAATTCTGAATACCAGGTAAAACAAATTAAACAAACATTTAGAAAGCTGGATGTATCATATTACAATTTACTGTACAATATAGCAATCAGAACGTGGAGTACATTGTACAGAGGTCTGTGTGGTCACATGACAGCAATGGGGAAGAGTGTGTGTTCAGCATGGACCAATCAGGAAGTCAGAATCAGTGAGCTGTGCAGAAGGACAGTGACAGAAACTTTACAGCAGTGTGAATGGCTGAGTGTGAGTGCAGACACATTATAGCAGCAGTGTGTATAGCTGAGTGTGAGTGCAGGCACATTATAGCAGCATGTATAGCTGAGTGTGAGTGTAGGCACATCATAGCAGGAATGGAGAGGATAGGAAACACAAGGGCTGATAGAGACTGCAGGGAGGAATGAGCAGGGCATGTGTGGGCACAGTATAGCAGTACTCTCTGTCCGGGGAGAGAGGGGTTACAGCTATGGAGAGATTACCTCTACAGTCCTGTCCCCTGATACAAGCCCCAGCCTGAAGCTGATCTGCCATGATTTGGAAGGTGAGGAAGACTCCCTGGATAAGAGTACAGGGCTGTACACCCTGCTAAGCAGACCATGCCCTTCCCCCACTCCCCTCCCACCCAGTACAGGGAGCTCTTAAACCAAAGCAATGCTCTTAAACCAAGTGACAATTTTGATAAACTGTGAGCTCTTCTTGCAAAACGCTCTCAATCCAAGTTATTCTTAAACCAAGGTACCACTGTACTGTACACTGAGCTATTTTACTATAAAGTGGCCGACCCCTTTAACATTTGCATTTTTATTTCTCACCTTCTTAATTCTGAATGATATAATAGCCCCATCTAATGCTATATTTTTTCGTTTGAGCTTTGGATTGTGCATTAGACCATACTAACAAACCTGTCTTTCATGCACAGTCAGTTCTTCTATCTCTTATACTCTTCTATCTCTAACCTCCACCGACCGCTGTCAATCATACAAAAAGAAATCTATAGTGAACTTTAGGCATAACGTATGTTTCAGTTATGAAGCGAAGCAGATAAGCAATGCAAACACGCGACCAGAACTCCAGATAACAGTATCCGGCTATTGAGATCTTCCACTTTCAGGAAACAGTCAGCAAGTCTTAAAAAGATTATTTGAGTCCATATGATCTAATTATTTTTGCGTCCTGATGCAAGTTTGTGTTTGTCATATTCCACCCCCAGCTGCAGTTTGCATGGCAGACTGCATCCTCACTCCAAAGCCTTTCTGTGTTATGTTGGGATCCTGTTTTATTTATCGCAGGCAGATAACACGATTTCATTTGAAACCAGGTGGCCCTCTAATTTCCATCTGTTATTCCTGCGTCTGTGCCGGTAGCAGACCTTAGAAGTGAGCAGTAGCGAGCAGCATGTGTGATGCTGAGTAACATCTGTTCCTATCAGCATGTTACACTAACTTTTAGGTTTTTTTTTCCCCTCCTTTTTCAGTTTATTTTGTAAAGCTTGTGTGTGTGTTTTTTTTTTTACATTTCTAAGAACTTATGTGTCCAACACCATTTACTAAACTGTTCTTAGAGACTCTGGACCATGTTGCCTATGGCTTATTCCCCCCACCTCCCAAATATCTATGTCCGCAGCAATTACTCAGTCGACTTAACTTTACATAGTTTTTGGCTGGCGCCGTCAGGAGCATTTTGTTCCACAGAAGGTGGTCCGGCCAACATAATCCATTTCTGGCAGAGTCTATTACGGCATCTTATTTGGAATGTGCAGAATAAATACTATCCCAGTATTCAATGGCACAAAATCTTGTTTGGTTGGGTCTACTAGTGCCCGTTGGGATAAATTAGAGGGCTATTTCAGGGGTCTACCATAGACTGGTGCATCAGTTATGGTGCGTCTATATGTGGCAGGTTTGCTGCAGATGCCCCAGTGCAATCTATAAATTACGTTATAAATAGAGATGAGCGAACCGTGTTCGGGTTCGAGTCCATCCGAACCCGAACGTTCGGTATTTGATTAGCTGGGGCTGCTGAACTTGGATAAAGCTCTAAGATTGTCTGGAAAACATGGATACAGCCAATGACTGTATCCATGTTTTCCACATAGCCTTAGGGCTTTATCCAACTTCAGCAGCCACCGCTAATCAAATGCTGAAAGTTCGGGTTCGGATGGACGAGGTTCGCTCATCTCTAGTTATAAACCATAAGGATAGGATTATGAAAACTCTCTCGAAATGTAGTGAAAATTTTTTGCATGGTTCATTATGATCTGTAACATTAAATTTATATGTCACTCACCTGGCCACAGTCCCCCCCTGCTCTTTAGATGGGACAACACAGTAGATAGGCTCCATAGACCTTCTATATAATCCATTTCCTATAACAAAGAGAGAAACAGGGAAATAGCTGAGCACTTCTAGAGAACAGTAGGGGGCTCTTGATAGTGATAGTAGGGTAGTGAATTGCATGATACTGTTGGAGAATAATGTAGAGGGTCTTGTATGTGTCTCGTGCTTTTCTGTTTTAACTTGTATGGCAGGTGTGAGTTTTCAGCCATACTGGTTTGTATTTGCCTACTGAAATGACCTTTTTTTTTTAGGAAAATCAGAGCAAAAACACAGAAAAAAGGGCAAAAATGCAATGAGTTAACATAGCAGCAAGACCATATACATAGGGGGAGATTTATCAAAGGGTGTAACATTTAGACTGGTGCAAACTGCCCACAGCAACCAATCACAGCTCAGCTTTCCTTTCAGCACTGCCTAAAGCTGAGCTGTGATTGGTTGCTGTGGGTAGTTGGCACCAGTCTAAATTTTACACCCTTTGTAAAATCTCCCCCATAGAGTTGGGTGAGGAGGGGGTCTGTGAGCTGTCAGGAGCGATTTGGTAGGGGATGATGTCATATTGCAGTTCACAGAAGGTTATCTGAATGAGGATAGAACACTTCCTCTGACACTTTAAACACAGAGATTTTCTATGGGTCAGGCTGGTGATCACATGTCCTAGTTACAGTAATGAACCTGTACTGGAATAAAACTAATGGTACTGTAAGACTAATGATGGTGAGTACACACTATTCTAGAGAATGTGGGAAGGGATAAGCACCAAGACCAGTGATCGCGTCTTTGTAAATGATGGTAACACTTTAACTATTAAAACTCTGTCTGTGACCTTCTCTAGGGTTGGATCTGCAGGGTCAGATTTTATTTTGTATTAATTTGACTCAATAGTTAGTAGATTATTGTCCTGAATATGGGACATCCCCTTTATAAACCTGACATTTTATACCAAGTCATCAGACAAACCTTTTTTTCTCCCTTATTTTAGTGATCTGCCCACGGATCCTAAAGTAATTCATAAACCACTTCTATATTTTCCAAGGTGTTACGGCAAAAACCACTGGGGATTGTTATGACAAGTCATGAAAACCCCATTGTCCCAGACGTACTATCTGGATTTCACCCAATAAATTATTTTTAGTAACATTGTCTCATCATTCTAGAATTGTTGCAGACTTTGAAGTTTTACTTAAATCTCCAAAGGATGATCTGCTTCCTTTACATCTACACAACCACTTTACAGTATACAAAGAATGGAGGTTGTTATGTATAAGTTACTATAGACAAAGTTTTGGTTTAGGGACAAGTAGCACCCACAAACCAGAGTGGAAAGAAAATAAATGTATTTTTATAGATTGATGACAATTAGGGATGGTCCAAAACTGCCGAGGCTCGGGTTCGTATGAACCCGAGCGCTCGGCATCAGATTCCCGCTGTCTGCCCGCTCCGTGCAGCGGGTGGATACAGCGGGAGGACCGCCTGGAAAACTAGGATACAGCCTATGGCTATGGCTGTATCCCAGTTTTCCAGGCGGTCCTCCCGCTGTATCCACCCTCTCCACGTAGCGGGCAGACAGCGGGAATCGTACAAACCTGAACCGAACTCGGTTCGGACCATCCCTAATGACAATGTCTGACACAGTGCTCTCTGCTGACATCTCTGTCCAAGACAGGAACTGTCCAGAGCAGTAGCAAATCCTCATAGAAAAAATCTCCTGCTCTGGACAGTTCCTAAAATGGACAGAGGTGGCAGCAGGGAGCACTGTGTCAGATTGAAAAGAAAACGACATTTCCTGCAGGACATGCAGCAGCTGATAAGTATGGGAAAACTTGAGATTTTTAAATACAAGTAAATTACAAATCTATATAACTTCCTGAAACCAGTTGATTTGAAAGAAAAAGATTTTCGCTTCTTCTGCTCTATAACAACAGTAATGTTTTTGTTGAGTCCATTCCTTTAATGAATGCATTAGCTGTGGTGGTAATATAGATAAAATAGGATTATTCTAGGAAATGCTGCTGTTAGCAGTGGAATATTATTAAGATAAAGCAGCTATTCATAAACTAGTTTACAGCAATCTTCTGGCTACGTTATGACCTTCTGCATTGATAAATTATTCCTGTTCCCAATGAGAACATTTAGTGATAACAATATATTTGGGATTATTTATAGAATATTCGAATATTCTTATGTAAAAAAAAATCTAAACTTTAGGGTTTGCGGTAAACACGAAAGCCACAATAACCAGCCAATGATATTGGGTATTCTCCCCTCCCACAATTCTTGGTAACATCAGCGTCTAATATAAATGTTATATCCGCCACTACCCACATCATGTTCACGAGCTGGTCTGACATGATGAGTACTTTCCTTCTGATGTGAAACCACACAGGATGTGCTGTAGATATGTACAAAGTGCAAAGATATTATCTGTATAAAAAGTGCAAACTAAAATACTAAAAAGCGGAAATCGGAAGTGCACTACTTACCAGTAATGTGGCTTTTAGAGAGTCCCTGTCACTTAAAAAAAAAACTTTTGACATGTCAAAGAGACATATCAAAATTTTTGATCGGTGGGGTTTAGACTGCTAGAACAAAGGGGGAGTAGTGCAAGGTCCCTAGGACGCGTTAAAAGTTTTTTTTTACGTGAGTATTTCGGTTTGTGTCACCTCTCCATCATATACAAGTACTGAAATCATATATTGCCTTGATGTTACTGCCATTAAATTACTGTACGGAGCAGAAATAGTGAGTGTCAAACATGGACATTTCTTCTTTCTAACCCAACTTGGTCACAACACATTATTCACACTGTCATTGAACAATGGAATTGGAAACAATGGAAAAGTCATTATTACATCTTCAACGGACAATAGCTGGTCATGCACCTTGTTTGGCTGACGGCAATGTCCCCACCCATATACATTCATGGCCAGGTCGGGAAGCATGTGTTTTTAATGGGGACGTAAGATTCTGCTAGGTACCTCTGGTGGTGACTTAGGAATGGATTGGCCCAACCCCTTCATTACCTGTCATGGGGGATATACACATTTGATGGTTGTCCAGTTCTGCCAATATCGATAGGGTTATCTTACATATTTATACCTAGGATTATTTCTTGCAATTGATTGTACATATATCCCAGGTTAGTTTGCTTGAAAGAAGACACATGTCCACCAAGGAAGAGGAGGGCTATGGGTAACTTTTGGACAAGAATTCTATGTTACTAGATATGAATTATTTTAATTTTGGTCATTGAATTTTCAAATTCAAATTCTTGAATGAGATAATAGAATCAGAGGCTTTTTGGCAGAACACTATTTAGAGAATGTTCCCACCTTGAAGATGGTTGCAGAATATTCGGTGATGTGAATGTGAATTGCAGAAACCCAGGCAGATGCTCCAAAAAAAACAAACCCCATTCAGATTCAGGTAATGGATTTATTCACAGACATATCTGTGAAGAATCTGCTATGTGTGAATTATCGCTTATACTATTGTAGTCTCTGATTGGGCAGATTCTCGATCTCCTCTTGTAGCCTGAGTGAATGGAGTGGAAGCACACATTCTCTATGGGTATTCTTGGTTATGGCTATAAATTGGAAGCCACAAGGAGAGTAAATGGAGCGGTGGTGGAGTGGTGCTGTTACGCCCTTTACTCAGAGAAGAGGGGGGTACTCGCAATTACACGGGCTGACTATCGGGCAGCAAGAGCTGTGTGGACATCATTAGTGATGTCTGTGCAGCCCTTGCATTTAGTGTAAAACAAAGTCTTACCTTACCATGTTCCCTGGTGTCCCTGGAGGCATTCCCCGGTGTCTGCAGCTGCACCTCTGCCTTTGGTTCCCATCTCTACACTGACAGGCCGCTCAGCCAATCACTGTCGGTGGTCCTGTCTTGGCCAGTGATTGGCTGAGCGGCCTGTCAGTGCAGAGACGGGAACTGAAGGCATAGCTGCATACTCCGGGGAACCTGATAAGGTAAGAAAATACTTTATTATTTTATACTACAATCATCAGCCGTCGGCCGTACAACACTATTACACGTAGTGATGCACACCTGATAATTTTCAGTCTGGACCTAAAGAAACAATCAGCCGATGATCATTTAACCAGCTGATCGTTGTTTTTATTACGCGCAGCGATAGTAGCTGATTATTGCTCCATGTAATCAGTAGCGGTCTTTGGCACCAAGCACACCAAGCGATCGCTTGGGGCCCCCAACATCCAGGGGGGCCCCCACGCCCCGCTCTTATGCTCAAGACCGCTGGACAGGGTCGCTGCCCCGCTCGCTGCTGCCATCTGAACTGTAACTATAAGCACTCGTAATGAGCGCACAGGGGGAGCACACAGGGGTCTGTTTAACTGGGGGAGCGCACAGCGAAGGTCTATATAAATGGGGGAGCACACAGGGGGGCTATATCACAGGGGGGCTATAGACTACTGGGGCTTCACAGAGGGGTCTATATACTACTGGGGGCAGCACACAGGGGGTCTATATACTACTTGGGGCAGCAGAATGGGGTCTATATACAACTTGGAGAGCACACAGGAGGTCTATATCCAAGTGGGAGAGCACACAAGGGGGCTATATACTACTGGGGGAGCACACAGGGGGTCTATATACTACTGGGGGAACATACAGGGGGTCATATACTACTTGTGAGGCACACGGGAGGTCTATATACTTCTGGGGGAGCACAAAGGGGGCTATATATAACTGGGGAACACACAGGGGTCTATATACTACTGGGGGAGGCAAACAAGGGGTATATACTACTGGGGGCAGGACACAAGGGGTATATACTATTGAGGGCAGCATACAAGGAGTATATATTACTGGCGGTAGCGCACAAGGGGTATATACTACTGGGGGCAACACACAGCGGTCTATTGTTTTGGAACGCATGTCGAGGGGGGGGGGGGCCCAGACATAACTTTGCTTGGGGCCCCAGAAATGCCAAGACCGCCCCTGCATGTAATAGAGCCCTTAGACCCCCACTGACCAGTCAATAAATCCACACACTGTGGATAGGGTATAACCTTTAATCTTGGGACAACCTCTTTAAGATGCTGTGAATGAGCTCAGAGTCTCCCCCCTCCTCCAGGTTTCCCCTTTACAACATTATGATTTACAACTGGGAAGAAATCTAATGACTGACTTGTTGCTATGATCTCCAGTATGACCAATTCTACTGTACGTCTTCATGAAACGGAAAAAAATATCTTGGCTTATGTTTTTGTGATTCAGATGTTCTCACATTATGTTTTCCCCGTATGCTAAATGCTGGGAAAGCTTCTGTTGTCTATGCTAAATGTGTACCTAGGGGTCCATTGTCCACACTCTTTTGGCCTTCATCTTTGTACATCAGTGTAATGTTAATACAATTCAGTATGAAGGGACACCATCTTAGCCAATGGGTGAGGAATGCTACTGTATGGCCTGGTGAAAGTACAATGTAAAGTCAGTGTACTTTACATTCTAGGTCAGCTTAATGCCCCCAGGGCAACTGCCCCCTTGACCCTTTCTCACTGCTCTACACAGATAATACCTAAATGGCACTGTTACAGAAACAAACTTTTAATGTCATAGAGACATATCAAACTTTTTTTGTGGTCGGGGTCAGAGAAGGTACATGGCAGATCGTGTCTATCCTCATTCGTTCTACTAATTGGTCGCAGTCTGACTCTTGACGTGTCTCTGTGACGTGTGAAAGGTTCTTGTTGGTAACAGGTAGGCCTGATAGATGAGTGTCCCAATTCAAGATCAATTTCCCCAAATGTATCTGAATGGGCTGTTTTATGCAGTTGGTGCACCTCTCATCGAGATTCACAGGAGTTGTATAAAAGGCATGGAGCTAAACAGTTGGTTAGGGGATAACAAGGAGATCGCTGGGGGTCCGACTACCCGGCCCTACATTGACCCGGAGAACAGGGATGCAATTGCCGCTTCTCTATTTATTCTCTATGGGGCCAATGAACACTCTATAGAGCTGCCGAACACTGAGTGTTCCATTCATTCTCTATTGGGGCCGATGAACACTCTATAGAGCTGCCGAATACTGAGCGCTCCATTCATTCTCTATGGGGCCAATGAACACTCTATAGAGCTGCTGAACACTGAGCGCTAAATTCATTCTCTATGGGGCCGATGAACACTCTATAGAGGTGCCGAACACTGAGTGCTACATTCATTCTCTATGGGGCCAATGAACACTCTATAGAGCTGCTGAACACTGAGAGCTAAATTAATTCTCTATGGGGCCGATGAACACTCTATAGAGGTGCCGAACACTGAGCGCTAAATTTATTCTCTATGGGGCCGATGAACACTCTATAGAGGTGCCGAACACTGAGCGCTAAATTCATTCTCTATGGGGCCGATGAACACTCTATAGAGGTGCCGAACACTGAGTGCTACATTCATTCTCTATGGGGCCGATAAACACTCTATAGAGCTGCCGAACACTAAGCGCTCCATTCATTCTCTATGGGGCCGATAAACACTCTATAGAGCTGCTGAACACTAAGCGCTACATTCATTCTCTATGGGGCCTATAAACACTCTATAGAGCTGCCGAATACTGAGCGCTCCATTTATTCTCTATGGGGCCGATGAACACTCTATAGAGCTGCCGAATACTGAGCGCTCCATTTATTCTCTATGGGGGTGACGAACACTCTATAGAGCTGCCGAACACTGAGAGCTTCATTCATTGCAGGGCAAATGTATCCCACTTCTCGGGATTGTGAGGGTCCTGACAGATATAGATATGGAAATGAGAATACCCCTTTAAATGTTGATTGTCAGGAGGAGGGGGCTTCAGTCTCAAGCTAGGTTCAGGTCCCAGAGGTTGGAACAGAAAAGCCACCAACATGGGTCAAGTGATACAAGCGCACAACAGAATACAACTCAACAAATCCCTTTTCGCAGACGTAATGCTGGCACAGAAATGCACTCGTATTACTAGCCTTAAAGGCAGATAACATTATATTCTGATAAACTTTTTGTCCAAGCGAATACTCAGTGAGTGATTTGCAGATATTTCACATGACTCAGCTGCCGTTTCCGGTGGTTCATTAACCATTTCCTAACCAGAGCTTACATTGTCACTTTGTGACCAGTGCAATGAATGGTGGGCTCATATGAACAACTGCCCATCGATTATGTTCTATAGGGGAAACTAGCGACAGTGCAGGTCTGTGGTACCGGCTAAGGTCATCACTGTGGCCAGTGACTAGGAGCGGCAGAGGAGTCAGCGACTAGATGCAGAAATAAGTAGCGTAGTGAAGATTACACCCTCTACACAATTACCTATTGAATTCAATCTGAGATGTGGGGGCTACCCTTATGGGCATCTGCTGCCCAGAACGCTGTCAACTGATCTGTGGCTGACACACTGGTATGCGGGCATCTATGGCTGGCATGCTATTTTGAGTGTATCAACAACACGCTGCTACAAAGTGTAAATGTTACACACTGTTATGGGGGTATAGGTAGCTGGCACACTGTCATGTCATGGGGGTACAGTATGTGTAGCTGGCGCACTGTAATGGGGGTATATGTACCTGGCACACTGTTATGGGGGTATATGTAGCTGGCACACTGTCATGGGGGTATGTGTAGCTGGCACAATGTAATGGGAGTATATGTAGCTTGTACATAGTCATGGGGTATGTGTAACAGGTACACTGTCATGGGGGTATATGTAGCTGGCACACTGTTATGGGGGTATATGAAGCTGGCGCACTGTCATGGGGGTATGTGTAGCTGGCACACTGTCATGGGGTATATGTAGCTGGCACACTGTCATGGGGGTATATATAGCTGGCACACTGTCATGAGGGTATATGTAGCTGGCACACTGTCATGGGGAGTATATGTAGCTGGCACACTGTCATGGGTGTATGGGTATAGGTAGCTGGCACACTGTCATGGGGGTATATGTAGCTGGCACACTGTCATGGGGGTATGTTTGCTGGCACACTGTCATGGGGGTATGTGTAGCTGGCACACTGTCATGGGGTATATGTAGCTGGCACACTGTCATGGGGGTATATGTAGCTGGCATACTGTCATGGGGGGTATGTGTAGCTGGTACCTTGTAATAGGGGAATGTGAGGCTGGCACACTGTCATGAGGGTATATGTAGCTGGCACACTGTCATGGTGGAATGTGTAGCTGGCACACTGTCATGGGGGTATGTTGGCTGGCACACTCTTATGGGAGTATGTTGGCTGGCACACTGTTATGGGGGTATGTGTAGCTAGTACACTGTCATGGGGGAATATATAGCTGGCATACTGTAATGGGGGTATGTGTGGCCGGCACACTGTCATGGGGGTATGTATAGCTGGCACAGTGTCATGAGGGCATATGTAGCTGGCACACTGTCATGGGGGTATGTGTGGCTGGCACACTGTCATGGGGGTATGTTGGCTGGCACACTGTCATGGGGGTATGTATAGCTGGCACACTGTCAAGGGGGTATGTTTGCTAGGACACACTGTCATGGGGGCATGTGTAGCTGGCACACTGTCATGGGGTATATGTAGCTGGCACACTGTCATGGGGGTATATATAGCTGGCACACTGTCATGGGGGTATATGTAGCTGGCACACTGTCATGGGGAGTATATGTAGCTGGCACACTGTCATGGGGGTATGTGTAGCTGGCACACTGTCATGGGGGTATGTGTAGCTGGCACACTGTCATGGGGGTATGTGTAGCTGGCACACTGTCATGGGGGTATGTATAGCTTGCACACTGTCATGGGGGTATATATAGCTGGAACACTGTCATGGGGGTATATGTAGCTGGAACACTGTCATGGGGGTATATGTAGCTGGCACACTGTCATGGGGTATATGTAGCTGGCACACTGTCATGGGGGTATATGTAACAGGCACACTGTCATGGGGGTATATGTAGCTGGCACACTGTCATGGGGTATATGTAGCTGGAACACTGTCATGGGGGTATATGTAGCTGGCACACTGTCATGGGGGTATATATGGCTGTCACACTGTCATGGGGGTATATGTAGCTGGCACACTGTCATGGGGGTATATGTAGCTGGCACACTGTCATGGGGGTATGTGTAGCTCATACTGTTTATAAAACGTCTTGAACACCCCTCCAGAAGGCTTTGCGCCTATTAAAGTGCTGAAGATTTTAACAGTGTATATGCCAAGCAGAAAGACAAAGCGTACACATCCATAGTCGTCCATACATATTAGAAAAAAAGTCTTACTATCATTAAAAAAAATAAATATATATATTATCTGTTACACAAAAGTTTGATCCATTGGGATCCAGGTGGCATAAACTTTCTATAGAATCCATCTCCAACATTTAGAAGAGATATAGGGAATGAAGTGCTTAGCTTAGCGCTTCTCCTAGCAGTCACTGAAGGAGTCAGCACCCAGAACAAGATGTCACTAATAAGACCTGCTGCCATTATGACATATAACATTATAACGCGTAGTGTGTTCTGTGTTCCATAGGCGATAATGAAACAAATCAGTCATATCTGATTGATAGCCAGGGAGAGAAGCCTGCTGCCAGTGTGCTTCTCCCAACAATATCTCATGATTGCATGGGGCCTCAACATGTATGGGGGCTTTCAGACTCTCCCCCAGCAGCAGATAGTATAGGAGAGAACAGCTGGGCACCTTGGATTTCATCATTATTGATCCTCTTGTTCTCTGGGAGATAAGCTGCTGCCAGAACAGTGGCTTTTATCCCTTCTCTCTGCTTAGCTGAGAGTGCATGTGAATTGGGGGCAATAGCTTAATGAGTTACTGAACTTGAGACATGTGAAAAGTCTCGGTTGGTAACAGTATAGGTGTTTAGAGGCACACTTTAAGCGGGGAGAGGCATGGGGCTGTAACTGAACAGCATAAATATTTCAATCAAAAAGATCTACATGAAAGAGTGAACAGTGTGAGCAGCGTACCTGCCCGTAGAGTGCTATAGAGCGCGCTCACGCGGTTCCTCCCCTGCAGCCGGCGCTCGGGGGCGCGCACAGGAAGTCTGGCGGGAGCGCGCCTCCTGGATGTGTCGATTCGTTGACTGCGGCGGAGAAGGAGCAGCGGGGAGCGGGCAGAGACCCGGGGGACACTCAGGAGCCGAGGCTGCGGGGTGGAAGCTCTGGATAAAGTAGGATATTGTCCACCATGACAGAAAGTCACCGTAAATGTCGCTCTACTAACTTTTCCCTGTGGCCATACTAACTTGGTGTACACAAGTGTGTGAGTGTGAGCGGACTGATAGTGTGAGAGCAGCTGTGAGTGTGGACGTGGTCAGCGAGGTGAGTGCAGGGCGCACAGCTGTATGCAAAGGGCGCAGGGTGGAGAGAAAAGGCGCAGGCTGACACCAGCCAAGTGTCGCAGCTGAGGGCTGTATGTATGTTCCTCCTCACAACTTTTACCTATGAGGCAATTGCTTGTGTAGCAACTCCCTAACATTAGTGCCCTGCAGACAGGGGCAGGTATGAGAGAGAAGAGCAGGCACAGGGGCAGGTATGAGAGAGAAGAGCGGGCACAGGGGCAGGTATGAGAGAGAAGAGCGGGCACAGGGGCAGGTATGAGAGAGAAGAGCGGGCACAGGGGCAGGTATGAGAGAGAAGAGCGGGCACAGGGGCAGGTATGAGAGAGAAGAGCGGGCACAGGGGCAGGTATGAGAGAGAAGAGCGGGCACAGGGGCAGGTATGAGAGAGAAGAGCGGGCACAGGGGCAGGTATGAGAGAAGAGCGGGCACAGGGGCAGGTATGAGAGAGAAGAGCGGGCACAGGGGCAGGTATGAGAGAGAAGAGCGGGCACAGGGGCAGGTATGAGAGAGAAGAGCGGGCACAGGGGCAGGTATGAGAGAGAAGAGCGGGCACAGGGGCAGGTATGAGAGAGAAGAGCGGGCACAGGGGCAGGTATGAGAGAGAAGAGCGGGCACAGGGGCAGGTATGAGAGAGAAGAGCGGGCACAGGGGCAGGTATGAGAGAGAAGAGCGGGCACAGGGGCAGGTATGAGAGAGAAGAGCGGGCACAGGGGCAGGTATGAGAGAGAAGAGCGGGCACAGGGGCAGGTATGAGAGAGAAGAGCGGGCACAGGGGCAGGTATGAGAGAGAAGAGCGGGCACAGGGGCAGGTATGAGAGAGAAGAGCGGGCACAGGGGCAGGTATGAGAGAGAAGAGCGGGCACAGGGGCAGGTATGAGAGAGAAGAGCGGGCACAGGGGCAGGTATGAGAGAAGAGCGGGCACAGGGGCAGGTATGAGAGAGAAGAGCGGGCACAGGGGCAGGTATGAGAGAGAAGAGCGGGCACAGGGGCAGGTATGAGAGAGAAGAGCGGGCACAGGGGCAGGTATGAGAGAGAAGAGCGGGCACAGGGGCAGGTATGAGAGAGAAGAGCGGGCACAGGGGCAGGTATGAGAGAGAAGAGCGGGCACAGGGGCAGGTATGAGAGAGAAGAGCGGGCACAGGGGCAGGTATGAGAGAGAAGAGCGGGCACAGGGGCAGGTATGAGAGAGAAGAGCGGGCACAGGGGCAGGTATGAGAGAGAAGAGCGGGCACAGGGGCAGGTATGAGAGAAGAGCGGGCACAGGGGCAGGTATGAGAGAGAAGAGCGGGCACAGGGGCAGGTATGAGAGAGAAGAGCGGGCACAGGGGCAGGTATGAGAGAGAAGAGCGGGCACAGGGGCAGGTATGAGAGAGAAGAGCGGGCACAGGGGCAGGTATGAGAGAGAAGAGCGGGCACAGGGGCAGGTATGAGAGAGAAGAGCGGGCACAGGGGCAGGTATGAGAGAGAAGAGCGGGCACAGGGGCAGGTATGAGAGAGAAGAGCGGGCACAGGGGCAGGTATGAGAGAGAAGAGCGGGCACAGGGGCAGGTATGAGAGAGAAGAGCGGGCACAGGGGCAGGTATGAGAGAGAAGAGCGGGCACAGGGGCAGGTATGAGAGAAGAGCGGGCACAGGGGCAGGTATGAGAGAGAAGAGCGGGCACAGGGGCAGGTATGAGAGAGAAGAGCGGGCACAGGGGCAGGTATGAGAGAGAAGAGCGGGCACAGGGGCAGGTATGAGAGAGAAGAGCGGGCACAGGGGCAGGTATGAGAGAGAAGAGCGGGCACAGGGGCAGGTATGAGAGAGAAGAGCGGGCACAGGGGCAGGTATGAGAGAGAAGAGCGGGCAGTCCCTGCAATTTCGTTTTTTTGTTGTTGTAAGATTGTAATTTTTTTGAAGCAACAAGTGCAATCTAATAATCTACTAAGGGACTACAAATCCCAGCAGGCTCTGCCCAGTGTTATGTTATCCTAAGACGCTAGTGATGGCATCCTTGTACTTGTATGTGTCGCTAGTTATCATGTCATGTTGTTTACCTGTAGCTTTAGAGCTGTTGGGGGGAACCAAACTACAATTCCCATCATGCCCAGACAGCTTTGTCTAAACTTTGCCTTAAATTTATTTATTTTTATTTTTATTTTGCATCATTGTGTTTTTCTCTTTAGTTTATAAGTAGCAGATTTGTTAACAATCACAGCAAGGAGTGCATAAATAGGTGCAATGAAATGTGCCAGTCTGGGGGACTACAAGTCCCAGCGGGCCCTTTCCAGTGTTTATGGGACCATCCATGTACTTAGTATGTAAATCAGGTGTCTGTTTTTCATCACGTTTAGCTTTTAACGCAGTTTTATCCAACCTGCGGCTCTCAAGCTGTTGAAAAAGTCCAACTTCCATCATACTGAGACAGCCTGTCTGGGCGTTATGGTAATTGTAGTTTTGCAAGAGCTGAGGTACTCCAGTGAGTTTTTTTTTTTCCAGATCAACTGGTGTCAGAAAATGCCAGAGGTTTGTTGTTTATTTCTATAAAAAAAAAAAAAAAAAAAAAAAGTCTTCCAGTACTTATCAGCTGCTGTATGTACTGCAGGAAGTGGTGTATTCTTTCCAGTCTGACACAGTGCTCTCTGTCGCCACCTCTGTCCATGCCCGGAATGTCCAGAGCAGTAGCAAATCCCCGTGGAAAACCTCTCCAGACTGGAAAGAAAACCACTTTCTGCAGGACATACAGCAGCTGATAAGTACTGGAAGAGTTGAGATTTTTAATAGAAGTAAATTACAGATCCCAGTTGATTTGAAAGATTTTTTTTTTTTTTTTTTTTTTTTATGCAGGAGTACCCTGGTTGGAGGGGATCCTCTGTCCATGCATTCTACCAGATAGTAGGAGCCATCGGCCCTTTCATTCCCCTACTTTTTCTTATTAGATGGTAGTGACCCCTCAGCATTACAGACTACGTCCCATCTAATCATTGTTAAAGTGACTGTACCATCAGGCCCAGGCTGAAGCACTGGAGGCGGCTGACCCACCCCCAGTGGAAAGAAACCCCAGCCCCTCCATGATGTGACTCCATTAGAATCAATGGAACCCTATCATAGAGGGGCAGGGGTTTCCTCCCACTAAGGGTGGGTCGGCCGCCTCCAGTGCTTCAGCCTGAGCCTGGGGGAACAGTCACTTTAATGTGGTTGCAACATAACAGCCTTCTAAATCAAATTAGAAGGGTTTTTGGTCCTGCACAACTTTATCGATACTTGTCAACATGTGACTACGACCACCCGCTTGTGACTTCACTGTATGCTGCCTGTGTGTGTGTGTGTGTGTGTGTGTGTGTGGGGGGGGGGGGGGGGGGGGACTATAGTCTGTATCCATATTTTCCCGTACTCCGTAGGGCTGCATCCACCTTCTTCAGACACAGAACTAGCGAACGATTGGATTCCATGTGCTTGAGTTGCGCTCATCTCCAATTCTTTATTAGTCTATTTTCACACTCAGTATTTTCGTCATTATTTTGCAACCCAAACCCAAAGTGGATTGAAATTACAGAAAGGCTTTGTTCACACACTGCGGGGCAAAAACATAATTCTGGGCTGGGGCTGGGGGTGGGGGAAGGTAAAAAAAAAAAAGTTATATTCACCTGTCCAGAGCCATGTCCCGCTCCAGACGGCTGTCTTCTTAGCTCCACTCTGGCTACGTCATAACCCAGTTGACAGATGCCCCACTCGGCCAGTCAGTGACTGGGGTGGGACACTACAGCGGTCACTGATTGGCTGAGCGGGCTAAATCCCACCTGCTTGTGACGTTCAACCCGGTTCATGACGTACCCGGAAATCGGGAGGAGAGGACACCTGGCAGGGTACTGGAGCCCGCTGATGCTGCAAGGCATCGGGACAGGTGAACCTATTGTCTGTTTAAAATTTCCCCCCAACCCCCCCGCCCATAATGATTTTTTACCGCCGCAGTACTTCTCCTTTAACAATCTGACTTTATAGCAGGATACCAGTAGTCACATGATCTCTGAGCTGTAGAAATAGAACTAGTCACTGACAGCCAGGCCCCCACCTGTGTATACACAATTATTAATATATGTAATATAATGTATAAGTAGTGAAATACTTGGAATCAAAGGGTAATTGTACACATCTGTATTACGGTTCCATGCTTGTATACAGAGTTATTTTTCACAGAGTCATATGGAATCCATGAGTAGGAAAGTTGTGACACTCGGGATCACATGCTGTTACAGAGATACAGCGAATATGATGCCTCACTGAACCATATGACCCCTGACAGAGTATGTACGAGTCTGCCTTACATAACTGTATGGATTCCGTATGGTGCAGTACTGGGTCAGTGCACAGGGAATTGCCTTAGATATTAGGCTTAGGCTGCGTTCACACTACGTATATTTCAGTCAGTATATTTCAGTCAGTATTGCAACCAAAACCAGGAGTGGATTAAAAACACAGAAAGGATCTGTTCACACAATGTTGAAATTGAGTGGATGGCCGCCATATAACAGTAAATAACGGCCATTATTTCAATATAACAGCCGTTGTTCTAAAATAACAGCAAATATTTGCCATTAAATGGCGGCCATCCACTCAATTTCAACATTGT
The DNA here is from genome assembly GCF_027789765.1 of Dendropsophus ebraccatus. Taxonomy (NCBI): domain Eukaryota; kingdom Metazoa; phylum Chordata; class Amphibia; order Anura; family Hylidae; genus Dendropsophus; species Dendropsophus ebraccatus. The sequence goes on from NC_091463.1 coordinate 28,206,478, forward strand.
GTGAACAGATCCTTTCTGTGTTTTTAATCCACTCCTGGTTTTGGTTGCTATACTGACTGAAATATACATATACTGACTGAAATATACGTAGTGTGAACGCAGCCTAAATATGTATATGGTAACGGATTGTGGATCTGTGAAACAGCAGAATGTGGCTAAGTACAATGAGAAATGAGTATGAGATGTGTGAATAAGGCCTAATTAGTAAAGTTTGTCTCTGGCATCTCAGATCATGGTCAGGTAGTGTTTTATTCCCCTTGATGTGGTGTTATATGTAGAACCAGTGTGTTTATATTTAAAGGGGTACTCCGGCGAAAATCTTTTTCTTTTAAATAAACTGGTTTCAGAAAATTATGTAGATTTGTAATTTACTTCTATTTAAAAATCTCAAGTCTTCTCATACTTATTAGCTGCCGCATGTCCTGCAGGACGTGGTGTATTCTTTACAGTCTACAGTACACAGTGCTCTCTGCTGCCACCTCTGTCTATGTCAGGAACTGTCCAGAGCAGTAGTAAATCCCTGTTGGAAACCTCTACTGCTCTGGAAAGCTCCTGACATGGACAGAGGTGGCAGCAGAAAGCAATGTGTCAGACTGGATAAAATACTACACTTCCTGCAGGACATACATCAGCTGATGAGTATGGGAAGACTTGAGATTTTTATATAGAAGTGAATTACAACTTTCTGAGACCAGTTGATTTGAAAGAACAAGATTTTCGCTGGAGTACTCCTTTAAATTGATAACTCGATACATATTGTTAGTTTTTGTTTATACATTGTACGGTATTTGTAAACACAAGGAGGATTGTGAAGTCATGTGACACTGCACATACTGGTAACCATTGCGTTCCCTTTGTGAAGCCCTTTATGAAGCAGGGTTCATTTTTTGTAGCTATATTACCCCTCTGTGGGAGGCCCTTCTTGTACGCCATCATCCTTCATGTATAAGGCACATTAATAGATAACAAGTTCCCCATGGTGAGTCAACATCAGGAGTAAAGCCTTCCTGCAGGAGGCGTGCGGTAAAGGGGTCATGCAGCGTAACAAAGTGCCAGAAGTTGCTGACTGGATATTAGCTTTGTATAAAGAAAGTACTGAAAGGGGGAGAAAAAAAAAGTTTGAGATGACAGGAAATTTGTAGACCACAAGCTGGGCCTTGTTCTTCAATCTGTGTGCGGTTCAGGGATTCACACATTATACTGACGTCAGATCGTTCGGCTCTACCTGTTTCTGTAATTCAGCATAGGGCGGCTGTACATGACTAATTGTCTTGTATTCGATTGGTGGTCATGTGACTGCTGTAAATAAACCACATATGTTTTTTGCGATATATATATATATATATATATATATATATATATATATATATATATATATTTTATAACCAAGGTCTTAGTGATAAGCTAATGTTCTGTTAACTTCACATTTCTGCTTTATATTCAAGACATATGCTGTAAAGATTTCCCAACTATCCGCTGAACATATGCAACGATATTAATGTTGCCCAAAGGAACGCATACCGTGTAGGATACATTTCTTGGTGGAGACTGTATTAAAGATCCCCATGGCTTCACCATAAACATTCATGCTCTCCTGGGCTGACTGTGCATGTTTCTTTCAGGGGGGGGGGGGGGACAAGGTAACAAGCTGCAGCCAGACACCTCTGTTAGCAACTTATCTCTCACAGGACAATAGTTCATATACATACAGGTTAGCTGTCAGGGCCTGAATATGCAGGGATTTTATGCTTTTTAATTATCAGTAAAGAACATGTAAAATGTTCACACACTGTATAGGACCCACTGGCCCAAATTTACTAATGTGTCTCCAACAGAATTTGGGCTAGAAAAGTGTCGCACTGCACTGTTGTTTACATTTATTATACATTTTAGAAACTGAAAAAAAGGAGTGGTTTATGCACAAGGGACGTGGCCTAGGTTGCACCTTAAGTGTACCTGTCGTTACAAACAAGTTTTGATATGTCATAGAGACATGTCAACATTTTTGATCGGTCCAGGTCTGAGTGCTCAGACCGATCGGGAGATGGAGTGGGGAGAAGACGCGCTGCAGCATGCCCTCTTTACGCTATGAATTAAAAACAAGAGACGGACCCTAAACGACAGGTACGCTTTAATCAGGCTGGAAAGTTTGGCGGACTTCAAGTCGAGTGATAGGTGGTGTATATAGCACACAGGACACTGAGGATGAGGGCTAAGTTTCTTACCTTCATCCTTGGCCCTTTGTAGTTTAATCCACATGCTAATAGTGTGGTTCTCAGTGCACCGATGGAGCCTTTCCCTTTAAATGAGTATTAATACGACCCCAATGTTCATTAGAAGGAACGGACTCCATCGGTGCACTGATGATGGTAATCCCACCCCCAGTGCACTAATGTGCCTCGTTGGATTAAACTAAACAAAATTGGTGCCTAGGATGAAGGTAAGAAACTTACCTTCATCCACAGCGCTCCCTGCTCTATTGAAGAGAAACTTGACCAGAAACTGTGAAAATTCTATTAGGATTCCTTTACTTAGGGTGGGTTCACACTGAGTAATTCTCGCGGATGAATTCCGTCGGCTGTACGCACGCTCAGCCGCGCGCCTTTCCGCTGGCTCTATAGACACCATTCTATGGGCCCGCTGATTCTACATTCCGCTGAAAGAATTGAAGAATAGACACAATACAATGGTGTCTATGGAGCCGGCGGAAAGGCGTGCAGCCGTGCGCGCGTACAGCCGACGGAATTTATCAGCGAGAATTACTCAGTGTAAACCCACCCACACTAACCGAGTGTGAACTTACCCTTAATGTCACACAGCATGGTTTTGCCACCATGGTGAATTATCTTAGGCCAGGTTCACACTGCGTTTTTGCAGTCTGTTTAACAGATCTGTTTTTAAATTGTTACTTTTAATACTTTTAACGTACAGAAAAATGTGGTCAAGTACGTTTTTGTGCACGCTAAAAAAAAAAAAAAAAAAAAAGAAAGGACCACTTTCAATCTTTTTTTTTTTTTCTACATAATGGAAGTCATTGGAGAAACAGATCCAATAGATGCATACAATTGCATCCGTTTTTTTCCCATTAAACAAAAACGCAGTATAATCCAGCCTTAGATGTTAGTACCTTTGGGGGGAAAAGGGTTGGGAAACAAGAATAAAAACCTCAAACACTTATTTTTTAATCTCTCTTTAATTCTGGTTTATACATGAGCTACCATGACTAGTTCTTTATAGGATGAATTCACACAGAATGGAAAATTTAGGGAATTTTCTCTATGGATTTTTAGCAGGTATCTGAGTGGATTACAGCAGCCGTGGTTAGTAGTACTACAAAAAAAATCCTAGTATAGCCCTAGCCTTATGCTGTAGATATGTTGCCGACTTTCACCACGGATCTGCGGGATGGCGAATCTGCGGGATGTAAAACGTGGCAAGGTATGGACTTTGCCGATGGAGAGTATGATGCAGAACTATGTTCAGATCTGTAAAACGTCCTCACGCTCTGCACATGTTGACGCTTCATATTTATGGATATTCTAGTTTCGTGGTGAAATCTCAGTTTCATCTTAAGAGGGAAGTAGAGTATTTCCAAGTGGTAGTTGTAGCTAATTTGTACACATCTCCTTTACGGGAATTGCTCAATTCCTAACATGCTTGGCACGGTTGTGCGCAGTGTTTTGCTATGCCTGTTCCTCATTATGGCCCCACCTTGAATAGTTGGGGGCTCCTGCCAGTGTAGGCATCGAGTAGCAGAGAGGAGTTTGCATTCTTCAGCCCATAACATTAGATATCTCGGCATCAGTCGCTGCCCCCTCTCCCGCTGTATTTCAGCTCTAACACTTCACGTTCACACTTTGGCAGAGGTTTATCTGTTTCATCAGCTGTGTCAACACATCTCACGACTAAAAAAGAAACACACATACACACACGCACTCACTCTTTATTTAACACATTGCAACTAAGAGTTAAGAGAAATATTTGCTTGTCGGTATTAGTGTGGCTTTATGCGTATGAGGTCTCTTTGGAATATTTTTTCTATTTCTTATGTTCACCGACATCAGTAAAGATGGCCGTACAGTGAGGTTGTGTATGGTTGCCATGGTGAGACATCTCCATGACCAGGTGCTGGCCCAGTTGTAAGCCACGATAGTTTTGCATTTTGCATGATAATAAATATCAATGATCATTAGAATAGAGTTGAAAAATTTTCATACACAATTCCCAGAAGCTAAACGTTACCTCATTTAAAGGGTCTGTTCAGCCAAAGCAAACGCTTTATTGTGTTTAAAGGCCCTATTCCACGGAACGATTATCGGCCGTATTCGGCCGCTACGGAGGATAATCGTCCCGTGGAAATGAGTGCAGCAATCAGCCGACATCGTTCATGTAGGCTGATCGTTGCAGTCGCTTGTTTTTCAACATGTTGAAAAGCAAGCGACTGATACAGCAACGATCTGCTGCCGTCGCTCCGTTGAATAGGAGCATCGGCAGCAGACGCTGCTATATCCTATGGTATCACCCGGGCAGCCTCCCGCACTCACCTGCTCGCTGCAGCCGCGTTGAATAGCGGCGGCAGCAGCGAGCGGGGAACGAGGAGCAAACGAGCGCTGAGAGCGCTCGTTTGCTCCTCTAGACGGCCCATGGAAATGGGCCTTAAGAGTGATTGCCGTCACTATTTGTACTTTGTGTGATAGCTGCCCTGTTGTCCTGCAATCAGCTATCACTCCACATCCAGGCTCACTTCATGACAGAGAGGTTCTTTTTGTCTGTTGACATGATTGAAAGGAGAAGGATGGATGGCTGTGCAGTTGGTAAGCCATCCCCTTTTTTAGTCTCTTGATACGCCCTATTGGAGAAAAGGGGGTTTCCAAAAACATGGCCGCTTTCTTCAAGAAACAGCACCCCTCTTGTCCTTGATTTGGGCCTGCTTTTGTAGCTCTTTTCCATTAAAATGAATAGAGCTGAATTGCAACACTTCACACAACCTGGGGACAGGGGTGGTGCTGTTTTTGCAAGAAAGTTGCTGTGTTTTTTACTGTTCCTGGTACTACGGAATCCACACGCATGATCCGCCGCGGACTCCGTCGATCGTACCCGCTCGCGGCAGCACGCATCTCCATCCGTGCCATAGACTTCATTCTATGGCTGGGCCAATTCCACCATCTGCCGGAAAAACCGACATGTCCATTCACGGGCAGAGATGCGCACCGGACGTAATCCGCGGCAGGTCTTGCGCGCGGATTCCGTAGTGTGCATGCACCCTTAAACTGGTCCCATTTTCATTAGTCACCTGGTTGACATAAGGGGGTTAGAGAGTCTTTACTTCTACATTGGAAGAAACTGGTGAAACAGGACTAGTACTCTTATCATAATCAGTTCTAATACATTAAAACAGCTATTTATCTGTCCGGTTTTCTCGTTATTACATTGATGGCATATGCTAAGGGCGAACTGTCAAACAATGATGTCTAGTCGTCTATCCCCTGGGGCTTCCATTGATCTGGTGGACTGCATTACTCAGCGGAGCTCCCCTCTTGGTTTTTTATTCACCTAAGTGGGTCTGACATAGTAGCAGGCACGTAAATCACATTTTTCTGGGCTGTTGCGCTCCAATGAGTTAACACTGCTCTTTGCTTGCACGTGGTCAGACATTTATTGTCTCTCCAGATGTATTGGTCTGTGTTCGACCAGTTTTATCGTCCTAATGTTTTAGAAGCTATTGTCCTTAGTAAAGGAAATCTGTTGGATGGTTTCACATACTATAAGCATATTGTTAGATTTGTAATTTTCCGCAATGTTGCAGGTATTCTCCACTAGAATAACGCTCACGCTCTAGTGCCACATGTTGGAGTTACCTTCCCTTTATATGTCAGTGTTCAACCCCATAAAGAGTCTTAAAACAGGACTAGGAATCATCAGCCAAACCAAAATCCCCTCCGAAAGGAAGAGGCCATCTGTACTTAGCGCTGTTTGGAAGCTGTTCACCCATGTCAATGCAGAGTAGGATGATGTTTGGCTGGATGGGAGCCCTTTGTTAGGGCCTCCATTAGAAGTAAGAAAATATGTTGCCTAATGGAGACATTGTGTGTTAGTGCATAGAGCATGGGTCGCCAAACTGCGGCCCTACGGCTGTTGCAATACTACAGTTCCCATCATGTGTGGACAGCCAAATCCAAAGCTTAAGGTGTTCAGGCATGATGGAAATTGTGGTTTTGCAACAGCTGGAGGGCAGCAGTTTTGAGACCCATGGCCTAGAGTAACAAAAGGTCCATAATACCAACGCTTCAGCACTCTGTACTGCTGCAAAGTGTTCAGGTACACAGCCTTTACTATATTATAATCGGACTGGCACCTTGTAAACAATATTCAAGTGAGTGCAAGTCCTAACAATCCAAAGAATACATGCAGTAAAAAAAGAAAAGGACTGAAAAAATGGACTGCACCTCATAGATAACATAAATGAATAGCAATTTTTATTATACATAAATGCCGGGGACAAAAGAGACTATTAAAAACAATTAAAATACCGACAAACCACTGGCCCAGATCTGGCCATGTGGAAACCAGCCCACTGCACAATATCTTTATACAATGACCATGATCACAGAAAATGAACAAATATAGTTTAAATAAATAAATAATTCTCATAAGCAAAATGAATGTGTAATAGTCAGAACAAGTATATATGTAAACAATGTGGTGTAAAATACTGCCTATAAACAAACTCGTAATGCCAATGCAAGAATCGAAGTGCAAGTGCAAAAAAGAGTGCGAAGAGAATGCAGATAGGGGTATTCCTATCTGACATGGACATCACTCAGTGGGTTAGGACAGGCATCCCACGCGTTCCGTCACAAGGACTTCCTCAGAGATCACGGAACGCGTGGGATGCCTGTCCTAACCCACTGAATGATGGGTTGCACTTGCACTTTGATTCTTGCATTGGCATTACGAGTTTGTTTATTAGGCAGTATCTTACACCACATTGTTTATATATATATACTTCTGACTATTGCACATATTCATTTTGCTTATAGGCATTATTTATTTAATCTATATTTGTTCTTTTTCTGTGATCATGGTCATTACATAAAGATATTGTGCAGTGGGCTGGGTTCCACATGGCCAGATCTGGGCCAATGGTTTGTCGGTATTTTAATTGTTTTTAATAGTCTCTTTTGTCCCCGGCATTTATGTATAATAAAAATTGCTATTCATTTATGTTATCTGTGAGGTGCAGTCCATTTTTTTCAGTCCTTTTCTTTTTTGTTGCAGGTACACAGCCTTGTCATCGGCATAAGATAATGGTTGCTGTCATTTAAAAAAACTTTGCATAAAACAATAGTAAAGGTAAGTATAACTTTTATATATATCTAATCTTTCACTCTTTATCAGGCCTTTCCTTCCCAAACTTTCATTCATACTGATAAACCGCTGAATTCCACTTTGTCTTTACAAGATTGACAAGAGATAGGCTTAAGCGATCTCAAAACGATCGCATAACGATTTTTCCGTACGATGTATCGTTCCGTCTCAACGCTGATCGTTATATAAAAAAAAACGTTCATTCAAAATCGTTTATTGTGCGATTGGGCGAATTATTGCTCCATGTAAAAGTACTATTACTCGCTGGAGAGTGATAAGAAAACACAGGGACTATACAAGTTAACAGTGAATATTAGAATATCATCCCAGGGTCACAACTTAGACTGCCCAGTTCTGATCTGTAATGTCCTCTATGCTGCTGCTACTTCTTTGGGTGTGCTGTGAGTATTATAGGCTAAAGAGGAGCAGGGTGCCCTCTTCTGTGTGTGCAGTGTATGGGATATATCATAGCAGCTAGTTTCGACCCACTAGTTCGGGGGCAAAGCCATATACCAGGTTTTTATGCTGTCTGAACCACAGTTTATTGGGGTAGTGCCCTTTGGCCTTTCTCTTCCCTGACAGTCTTAACTGTTAGATCTCTCCCTGTTTGGGGGGACAGTAAGAGGCCACATGGCCACCTTGATGTCTTGGGATTCAAGCAAGATATAAGTGATGAGAGTTTTCCTTTAAGAGAAATAATTTCTTCAGAATTTTTGCTTTATACAGATATAGTAGTTATATTTTCTTAAGAAAAATGCAATGCAAAGCAAATGTTTCTGCATGATATATCGTTCAACAAGGTTACAGGTTTCAGCACCGATGTGTGAAAAAATATTTTTTTTCCTTTACCGTTGCAAGCAGTGTTACTCTGGTTTTACACTTTGAGTTATTTTATGATATTGCGACAAGTCAGATGATAAAATCTGATGATAAGATCAGCGATTTCTGACACTCAGCTTGTTTGGAAATACCATCAATGCAGAGACAAGAATAAGTGATAAGGTACAGCAGAAATCATTGACATGCTCTATAGGAGATTACATAATAGAGAACCCCTCATCATATGGCCGTACAATGGCTTTGTTACATATGGAGACGTGACAGAGGTACATGAGGTCTCTATATTTGTATGTCTCCAATTCATACTGTGGCACACAATCTTTTTCTGTTGTATGAGTCTACCAACATTTAAAAAAAAAAATAATAGTTGCTTGTACTATCAGATGCCACATAGAGGTGATACTAGAAGAAAAGATCAGTATGTTTGGAACCTTCCAGTGCTATATCTAGAACCACACTGCACACGGCCATGCGTCCTGCACACTGATATGCCATATACATAAGCATTTACATAAGCCTGTCTCCCGAAAACAACCCTTCTTGATGCTCCTTTAGGGCATATGGGGTCAAAGTGGGGTCCATCACTCGGCATTGTCCACCATCAGCCAGAAGGTAGAACCACTGTATGAGAACAGATCATTATAGCAGATGGACTTGTCCAGGCAGTGACAGATCGCTCAATCACTGACTAAAACGGCAGCCAGTGCTGTCACTGCCTAGACAAGTCTAAGGGCTTGTCCCGTATATTATGGAGGCTACAGACAGGGAAGCCCTGTAAAGGGGTGTTTCCCCGTCTGGCATGATGTATCAATATAGTGCTGGGAGCGGGGAAACTGTTTGAACCTCTGCGGCACTGTAGTAACAGTTTCCCTGCTCCCAGCATTATATTGATACATCATGCCGTGCGGGGAAAAACTCTATTACAGGGCGTCCCTGTGCATAGCCTCCATAATATATGGGTTGGGGGAATAAGCCCTTACTCGGAAGTAGCCTCTGGATTGTTTAGTGGGGGCCCTAAAGATGTAAAAGGAGGACCCCCGAGGGAGCGGGTGGTAGGTCAGAATAATTTATTTTCTATGCAATCCCAGCAATACATATATATATATATATATATATATATATATATATATATATATATATATGTATATATATAAAGTAAACGCTTTAAACATCTATATCTTTGTGCCTCATAAAGAGAGGAAATGTGATCTTTTGAGTTCCGGAGGTCCCAATTCTCGCCAGTAATAATAAAGTTCACACAGATCGTACTTTACATTGTTGGTTTTCCTCTTTTTTTTCCTGCAATAGATTAAAGGGGATATGGAGGCTGAAATCTCAAACAAGCACAAAAGGTGCAAAACCAAAGTCAAAAATAGTTGACTGTTCCAAAAATGTAGGGAGTTTGTGTGTATATGTATGTGTATATATATATATATATATATATATATATATATATATATATATATATATATATATATATATATATATATATATAAACACCTAGATGATGGTTGTTCTTTATATGTGGGTTTTGCATATTTTACGGTTTTACCTTTCCCCTCAGCGTTTCTCTGGTTAAGGTGGTGATTTTTTTACAGTCTTGAGAATTTCTGGTGTTTTCCTTTTTTGGAGCTGAGAAATGTGGCATCTGGCCACTGGTTTTGGAAATAGTTGAAATTCCCCTGCATATTTTATTTATTTTTTTGAGTTCTCAGAAATCCTGCCATAGGATAAAGAAAAAAAGAGAGCTGTGATGTCCTGGCCGTGTGAAGATATAGATAACGTTGCTTTTTTTTTCTTTCTTTCCTTTATATTTCGGACGAATAATGTACAGTAAATGGTTTTTGCAGTAGTTTGAAAGTGAAATCCTCCCCTTCCATCCATTCTATTTTTAAGCAGTAAGCTTATAAAAATGTCTGTGGTCGAAGCCTCCTACTCAGAAACAATTAAGAATACACACTTTGTGTGTGTAATAGAGATTGTCACACACCTAGCTGTTGTTTTACTTCCTCTACAGTTTATGATTTTAGTGATTGATATAGAAAAGCTGTAGACGTTTGAAAATAATTTTTTAAAATTTAGTATTGTACTTATGGTGCACAAATATACTTTCTCCATAGGTCTTTATTAGAGATGAGCGAACCTGGAGCATGCTCGAGTCCATCCGAACCCGATCGTTCGGCATTTGATTAGCAGTGGCTGCTGAAGTTGGATAAAGCCCTAAGGCTATGTGGAAATCATGGATATAGTCATTGGCTGTATCCATGTTTTCCAGACAACCTTAGAGCTTTATCCAAGTTCAGCAGCCCCAGCTAGTCAAATGCCGAACGTTCGGGTTCGGATGGACTCGAACCCGAACCCGGTTCACTCATCTCTCGTCTTTATTAAAACAATAAGAGGTCTCATTCTGATTCTACATACTTTTGCTTCTACACCCGCTGCAGCGTAGTATTTGAACTCTATTTTCTTGCTATGTCTATATGATTCAGCCATCTATCTGCTCTTCTTTATGTTCCCATCTTGTATGAGCTGTCCTCCAGGGTTTTTCTCCAAATGCTGGATTCAGCCATCAGTTATTTCTCCTATTCACCACCCTTCCTCACCATACCCCGTATTGTTCAGCATGGGCGAGCAATCTTGTGTTCTCTATGGGGAGGGTAAAGCCCCAATTACGTGTGGCGATTCAGAGGAGCAAACAAGTGCCAACAAGTCAGGCCTGCGCTCACTTGCTCCACGTTCCCCGCGGGTAAGATCCGGCGGGCTTCAGGGGGGGGGGCATTGTCTTCACGTGAAGGTTATTGTTTGTAACGGCCAAATACATCCGATAATTGCTTTGTGTAATAGGGCCTTTAGCCACAGCTCTCGCTACGGCTTATTTCTCCTGAAACAAAGGGGTTGGCTTTTTTTCATCACACCTGACCCTTATCTCCACCAACATAATCTGCTGCGAGAGGTGGGTTTGGCCAACTGAAGTCTTAAGGTGTATAGGGGCTTCATAGTGTTTTGATTTTTTTATGTAAATTTAGGTTTTGGCAATTTCTGCCACCAGTTATGGAATTCCCAGTTTACCAGCCCCCTCTATTATATTGGCTGCTATAAAGGAGGTCCTTTATGTCCCAAGCACTCCTGATGGATCTCTTGTGGCTTTGGACGTAATGCAGACTGAAGACATAGAAGAGGCAGGAACTCTTATTTTTTTTCCCTTATTTAACATCTTCATGGGAGTGCCGCTTACAGAAATGATTACAGAAATCATTAACGGTTTGTCAACACTGCAATGCGATGAACACGAGGTCGCAGTCTGGATTCTCTGGAGCTGATACAATATTTCAGTGTGTTTACTTATTTAACCGTGTGTAGTGAAGATCCTTGACCCCACACTTACGCAGCACATCACTGAAATACATGTTACCTACATCGCACTATATTGTTTAAGCACAACAAAAAATTTACCTGTATGTGTCAGAGATGGAGAAGTGGAGCAGAAGTGACATTTACAGCTCAGTTCACACATTGGACTTTTGTTGTAGGTGAAACCTGGCATACTGTATACAGTATAATATCACAAGAGTGGTTGTTTGTGCTCGTAGGTCCAGTTGTTATATTTGAGTTCTGCACCTAAATCCTGAAAGTGGAGCCTCATACACCAATGTTGTTGTAAGCAATATGAGATTTCATCTGAATAGCACATACCAAGAACACCTTAGCTTGCTGTGACTCATCTGTGCACCATATGTCTTCGGAGAGGAACTGCTCAGCATTGTCTTGTGAAGCTTTAGTGGCTTTTTGACACGCTGAAGAAGAGAAACACACTTGCCGGTCTGCATTATAAGAAATTTTTGCCACCATGTAAATGTACGTATAACGCGTCAGATGTTCTCTATATTTACGTTTATATGTATGGGCGGTATACCAGCCTGTATATACATCTGGTTTGGGCCATAGTTTTACAATTTCATATGCAATTTATTGTGGTTAAAGAAAGCATATTCTTTGTGTTTCTTTTACAATGATTTTCATTGTGGCATTTTTTTTTTTTATTAGGGAAATTTATTATTTTTCTTACTTTATTGTTTCTTGCTATAGAGAAGTATAAAATAGAAACATCAGAAAGAAGTGCCATAACCAGAGCACATTATGTGTTTAATAAAAGGAAAAAAAAATGCCGCCGGAATGGTAAAAAGAAATTTCATTGTTTGCGGGGTATTTTCTATATAAAAAATATTTTGAAATGTTGCTGATAGAGCAATAAAATTAAAGAACAATTCATACTCTCCTACCTTGCTCCCCTGCTGTTCACTGTTTCTGATATCAGCTGTTGGACCTTCCCTCTTAGGGTCAAATTACACTGAGCGATTTTTAATGACTAATGATAAACGATCGCAAACGAAATTGTTAATTGTTAACCTGAAATCGTTTACCATATTACACAGAACGATAATCGGTAGTTGTGATCGTTACTATGATCGTTTGCTTTTTCTGATCCCAGCGAAACAATGAGCAATGTGCAATTGAACACTGAGTGATTAGTGAAAAAATTCGGAACTACAGTGAACGAACGTGGAATTACAGTGAACGATTAACAACGATCAACGACGCACAAACGATTTTTCGATCGTTGCCTGCAATTACACAGAACGATTATCTTTTAAATTCAAACTAAATAATGATTTTTCGCACGATAATCGGTCCGTGTAATAAGGCCCTTAGCCAGTGGCAGACTGAAATGGGATATCACTTTGGCCAGTGATTGTCTGAGTGAGCAGGACCTGCAGAGAAGACTAGTATTGGAAGTAAGCTACATGCAGTGAAGAGTGAGGACCAGAAGGTGTTGAAACAGTGGGGGGACTAAAGTAAGCAAGAGTATGACTTTTTTTTTTTTTTTTTTTTTTAACCACTCCCCCAACAACATATCACTTTTTTTTACACTGGGGTACCCCTTTAAAGAACCTTTCTCAGAAGCTAAAAAGCTACTACCGTCTATGCTCACCGATGTTCTGTTTCTGGGTGCCAACAAAGTCTGATTATTTACATGGCCAAAACTAGGCCCACATTTGGTGGCCAGTGGCAGTAAGATCTGCATGCACTGTCATGTCTGTCAGGCACTATTGAAAGAATCCTGGAAGTGGAGCACCAATGACTAAGGAAGGTAATGGCTTTCTTTTTGGTCAGATAGTTTTTATTGTATATTTTTCAGATTACAAACAATAAAACAGTCCCTTCCACCCTCACTTACCAACCCCCTACCCCTTCCCATTCCCAGGGCTCCGTGTCCCAAATTTTCACAGAAGGCACTTGTATGACATGAAGACCCAATAACACATTGTAGGATACAAGCCCTGGCAGGCAGGAGGTCCAAGGTGCATCCAACTTTAATACTCATTTACTCATACTAGCAATTGCAACACTAACAAAGGGGGGGGGCACTATAACAATAGTTGTAGCTCTCATGGCTCTCCTCTCGTAGCTGCTCTATTGTAATCGGTCAACAACAGAAATGCCTCCATGGGGTTAGTTTTAGAAAGCATGACGGCAATCCCAAAGCATCCACCCACAGACGCCAGATGAAGAGATGGTTTTTAATCATTTCCAATGGAAATGTGTCATTAGGAGTTGATGTAACATCTGCCTGCTCAAAAAATGTTGTCAAATCAAAAATGCAACCCCCCCCCCAAAAAAACAAACAAACAAACATGACCTGATTAGAAGTGACTGCGGTCAGGAGCCAGTGAAGCCCACGACTATTCATTGGAAACCCTGTCTTATAGTACTGGCAAAAAGTCTTTCCGATAAGAACTATATCATCATGTTACTAGTAGCCGCCTCTTTGGACACGGGCCGATTCAGCCTTCCGTTTCCCGTTCAGGTGTTGAATAATCGCGTAACCAATTCGTTTATATAAATGATTTGACAGAAGTTTACATTTTCCAGCTTCCCGACTTGTAGATGAAGGAGGGCTGGTGTGTGCGGAATGTACTAGCCATTAATAATTGTATTTCGTCTCGGGAAATCGCATATTTGACTATGAACTCTGCGTATAAAGTATCATTTGTCTTGTAAGGTTCTAGTGCGTTATCCTTTTATAAGTGAATAAATAGCATTCTGTTATTGCTGTGAAAAAGGATGTGTCTGTGTACGTGCATGTGTTATGGGATTTTCATACTCTGCTAAATTCCATGACACTGGCAGTCAGTATTCTAAGAATTCCAATGGTCTAGCAAGTGGATTTTCTATGGTAGCCATTTCTGTAACCATTCTTCAGGCATCATGTGTACAGCTGTACAGTAGTGACAGCCATGGGTTTTCTTGGCTAAATGTATTTATTGATGACCTACCTCTAGGGTAAGCAGTCTATATCACATCAGTACCTGCACTCTTTCAATCAGCTGCAGCGCCCCCATACACAAAAAAATAAGCAAGAAGCAGACAGCGCCATATAGTGTGTAGTGGCCACATTGGGTTAGTGCAGCGCAGGCATATTTCTTTCAAGGGGTATTCCCATCTCAGCTAACAAAAGTTAACTTGTAAGGCTCCTCAAATAATTTTGAAAATACGTTTATTTTGCAGACTTGCCTCCTTCTCCTGATATGACACTTTTTTCCCCACTGATGACATATATATATATATTTATATTGTATGTTTATATACTATATCCCCAGACCCATGCCTCCATAACCATACCATGCTCAATAGCTATACCATACCACATACCATGGCCATGCCCAAACACTTTTCCCATTGCTGCTCACACAATCATAGCGTAGCGCCACAGTTGCAGCATAAAATGTGGCAAAAGACAGAACTGGATTCATACCACACCATCACACTCTTACTGACCAAATCCATTGTACCAAGACCAATTATACCAGTACATAAGAAACATATATTCTCACCAGGTAGGGACTAATGCCACCACAATAACCACCATAATGACTATATTTGCTAAATACCATACCAATACCATTACTAAAATCCAGTATATAAAAAATACATTCCACCACCTTTTCTACCACATAGTGACTAATACCTCCATACTAATGCTAAATGAAACCCACTATACAAAGAGCAATAAGCCCTATTTACTTACCCATGTAGAGGTAAAGATCAATAGTATACAGATTCTGCACACCATATAAATGATTACCGTGCAGTTACATCCAGTGACTCTCAGACGGCGTCTTCTGATTGGAGTTGCTCACTTTTTCTTCCCTGCTTCATCTGGCTCGACCATAATGAAGACTCCTCCCAGGTGCAACTTGTCCCTGCAGAATCTGCCAGAAAACATTTAAGGCTCTTTGCTCCAGCACCATCCTCACCTCTATACAAACTTCCTATCTACATTGCTCCCCACTTTGTGCCCCCTTTGTCAAGTAATTCCCCTGGTAATTTGGCCCCTCAGTAAATAGTATCCCCCAGTTTTGATGCCCTCTATAGGTAATTCCCCTGGTGGTTAGCTCCCCCTCCCCCCAATGTAGTAGGCTTACCACTATAGGTAATTCCCTTGTTAGTTAGACCCCCTCCCAGCAGATAGCATTCCCATGCTAGGCATTTACCCACATAGTTAGCCCCTCATGTAGGCATTTCCCTGTTACTTAGCCTCTTCCCCCCCATAGACATTTCCCCATGTAGTTGGCTAAGTGGGGGGCCTGTGTCTCTGTGATGCTCAGTGCTGCATTTAACTGTGCTCACCAGGAGCGTTCACAGTTACAGGGCCATACCTGGTGCTGACGCCAATGAGTGTGTGTGGATAAAGGGGGAGGAGATACTGCGAGGCATCACCCCAAAATGTCGCCCTGGATCTCGGATTATTGGGGGTATTCCCTATAATATACTATATCTATTAACCTGACCACTGTTTTTAAAGAAGAGTTTAGGCTGATGACCTAGACAATAAACTCTGCTGATATGCGCCAGCCGCTAATAACCGTAGGACCTCAGTGCCGTTCTTCATACTCCTGTGTGGACCGGTACTGGGCACATTTTTGGTAATTCCTGATATGCTAATTAGCGTGCTCGGAGCATTTGGGGCGTTCCCCCGTCTGCCTGGAGCACCCGTTCGGCCCACCTAGCCTGCCCTCCCGACCTGCCTACTATGCATATTCATATATGCATAGTTAGGTTGCTTGTTACAGGCTGCTCCCTGCACACGCACAGTAGCAAGCAGCCTAGCTATGTATATATGAATATGCATAGTAGGCGGGCCGGGAGGGCAGGCTACGCGGGCCGAGCAGGTGCTCAGGCAGACAGGAATGCCCCAAATGCTTGAAACCCGCTAATTAGCATATCGGGAATTATCAACAATCTGCCCAGTACCTGACCCCGCAGGAGTATGAAGAACGGCCTACGGTTATTAGCGGCTGGCACATATCAGCAGGTTCAGTGGCGCTTTAACAATGGGAAGGAAAGTGCGGTATATAAGGAAAAGGAGGCAAGTTTGCTAAAATAATGTATCTGCAAGAGTCCAAGTATAACTCTGTTAGTTGACGTGGGTGTACCGCTTTAAGATGAATTTATGTTTCATCACCTAGATGATTAAATCCCTGTTATGGTAAATAGCAGTAACATCAGGTTACACTCTGAAGCCATTATCATTTTTAATCCTTTAAGTGCAAACATTTTGTTGGTAACAGATGGATAAACATAGGTGAACTCTTATAAACGCGGCTAGCACAATGAGCCGATGGCCTACATCCAAAGGACGCTCGGATTTCATAGTGGCTAGACAAATCTTGTTCCTTGTGAATCATTACATTGATTTCCTTAGTGACTGATATAGATAGGAATTCATCTCAGTTATGAACATTAAAGGGGGTGGCCAGTTTTAATAAATGCCTTTCATCTGCCATAAGATAACGTTATGCCGCAGTATCTGTTTAATTTCTTTTTACTCTTTCACAGTTATGACAGCAATATTTGGTATCGTGTCAGTGCTGCATCCATAGTTCCCCCATTTACTCTTGTGCATGTAAATACAAGTGATAACTTGGCTGCTCTATAAAGATGCTTGGGTATATAGAGTCAGTGGTAGTTGAGGTGGTGCAAGGATTGTGCAACAATCCTAGATACATAGAGGGGAGTTTATATATGCCGACACAGTAGGGCACATTTGATTAGCACAATGCTCCAGAATGCAGAGTGCCACATTATTATGCGTTATAGTTTATAGAGTGTGTGCTTAAAGGGGTACAGCGGAGGGAAATATTTTTCACCCCTTAAGGTCTGAGCCAATTTTCAGTTTTGCACTTTAGTTTTTTCCTCCTCGTGTTTAAAAGGCCATAGCGATTGTATTTTTTCACCTACAGACCCACTTGAGTGTAGTATACCTAATACAGGACCGATCCATCAGATCAGTGCTGTATTGCTTTGGTCTGCAGCAGACCAGATGTATGGATTGCCGAGCCGGGATCAGCGTCAGTCCGACGCCAAGCTCCGGCCAGCCCAGAAGAAGGGATCTCCCCTCCGAGATCACATCATGGAGGGGAGATCCTGTCACTAGACACCACGGATGGCACTCTGCATGGCTTTTAAATGCAATTGTCATGTCTGACAGCTGCATTTAAATGTCTCTAACAGCAGCCGTGGCGAATCGCGCATGCGTGGGAAGAAGCCCATCTTCGACTGGACATCTTCCCTGCATATGCACAGAAAATAGAGGCCTCACTGTACATGTATGAATATGCATATGGGGCAGGCCGAGTGGGTGCTCCGGTGGACGGGAGGCGCCCCAAAAGCCACGGATTAGCATATAGTCAATTAGGGAATAAAAACACAATACGTCCAGAAAGAAAAAAATGACAACTAGTTATCGACTTATAAGGTGTTTGCAGGGGTCCTGATCGGTTTGTGTGACTGCAGTAGGTAAAATACTTAAAGGGGTTGTCCAGCGAAAATCTTTTTCTTTCAAATCAACTGGTTTCAGAAAGTTATATAGATTTGTAATTTACTTCTATTAAAAAATCTCAAGTCTTCCCATACTTATTAGCTGCTGTATGCCATGCAGGAAATGTTTTATTTTCAGTCTAACACAGTGCTCCCTGCTGACATCTTTTGCCCAGACAGGAACTGTCCATTGCAGGAGAGGTTTTCTATGAGAATCCCCATAGAAAACCTCTCCTGCTCTGGACAGTTCCTGTCTCGGCCAGAGATGTCAGCAGAGAGCACTGTGTCAGACTGAAAATGAAACATTTCCTGCATGGCATACAGCAGCTAATAAGTATGGGAAGACTTGAGATTTTTTAATAGAAGTAAATTTCAAATCTATATAATAAAAATTCCCAAGATATTAATAAACTAGAGATCAAGGCATAAACAAATTGCGTCCCAACCAGCAATGTAGGTGCAAAAATAAAAAGCGCTATGGCTCTTAGAAAGCGAGGAGGAAAAAATTAAAACACAAAACTTAAAAATGGCCTGGTTATTATGGTCAAAATAGGCAGCAGAGGCAAAGGGTTAAAGGAGTATTCCTATCTCCAAGAGTTAGCCCTAATGCACAGAATAAGGGAAAACAAGCTGATCAGGGGCTTCAACCAACAATCAGAAAGACATGGCCAGCACTATGTTCATTCTTTATGAGGATTCTGAACATTGCCCAGCGCAGACGTCTTCCATGTCATTGTAATAGCAGGTCAGAAGCCGAGGCCTCCACTGATTCCTTAATTGAATGGTCAGACACTAAGCTTAGCACTATGCCTGCTCCTATTTACTCCGCACCCCCTCGAAAAGGATTTCTAGAATGTCTATGAGACTCGGCACCCAGACCCCTACGGATCTAAACTTCTGACATATCACTGTGACATGTCAGAAGTTTGTTGACAGGATAGTTACCCTTTAAAAAAGACTTGTCAGTAGAGCCGACAGATCCTCTTTAACAATTTAACAAATTTGAAGTTTATGTGATAGCCACATGTCTCATATAGTTCCCGGTGACAGCTCCTCTGTCCCCGCTCCCTGGCATCTCATCATCATCATCATCCTGAACTTTCTCATTTGAAT
Organism: Dendropsophus ebraccatus; assembly: GCF_027789765.1. NCBI lineage: Eukaryota > Metazoa > Chordata > Amphibia > Anura > Hylidae > Dendropsophus > Dendropsophus ebraccatus. The sequence continues at coordinate 28,225,678 of NC_091463.1, forward strand.
ACTGATTTCGAGCAATGGACGCCACATTTTTGAAAGATAGCGAATATGTTGGCGACGGCACATGAACATATTTGTCACATTCTCTGCATACAAGTTATTTACCCAGCCCAGTGTTTGGAGTGAGCGCATTGCTTCCTCTTTTATAAACAGGAATCAAAGTTACATGAATTATTTCCTCCTCTAGATCTTTACATGCAAAATAAACCAATGGTCAGGAGAGTGCCCCCATTTGTCTGCGGAGTTTCCTTGGTTATTGTATGTAAAACAGATACTGTCAGTCGATCAGCAGTATTGGAGAATGACTATTCTTATTTTAAGTGTTATATGTATTTTGAAAATAGCTTCATTTTTTTTTTTTTTTTTTTTACTATTTCTTAATCGTGACAAGAGAGACAGGGAATTGCCTGATTGATGATCATCCTTTTAGATGAGACGGCTGATTGACATGTGAACCAAAATATATGCATCAAGCACTTTAGTAAAAAGAGTATCTGTCAGTACATGCATGGGTTGTCTACCATCTTGATTCCCTTTTCTATGATGCCTGTGGCGTTAAAGTGTCACTATCGTTATATTTTTCAAAATCTAAATCAATAGTGGATGTGATATAAAGCAAGTTTGCAATATACATTTTTTTTTTAGTTGTGGAAAACACGGCACTTCCTGTTTTCTGACTTTTTTTTTTTTTTAATTAAATCTGCCTTCAGGAGACTGGACCTGGATTTCTGGTAAGTTCAGCTTTGTTTTACAGCATGATAACAAAAAAAAAACAAAAACTAATGTATATGGCAGACTTGCTTTATATCACGTCTCCTATTGATTTAGATTTTAAAAGTTATAACGACAGGGACACTTTAAGGGTGCGTTCACACCTACAGGATCTGCAGCAGATCTACAGCAGATTTGATGCTGTGGGCAGTTATTTAAATGAAATCTGCTGCAGAAAATCAGCTGCAGATCCTGTAGGTGTGAACGCACCATAAGGTGGCGTGTCATCTCTGCATTTTCTCCTAAGTGCACCGATAGGTCAGCGACATAGAACTTCTGCCCCCAGAGTCGCACTATAGAGTATTATATGATATGTAGTCTTAGTATGTCATTTTTTTTTAACCCTGTTAACTTTTACGCATATCAGAGCAATGTCAGACTTCATCTCGTAGGATACACTAGAAAATCTGCACCTAAGCAATTGAGCGAGGAGGTATATAACTTTGCAGCATAGACTCATCTACTATATCACTGCATTCCAAATTTCTTCAGCAGCAAGAAGTGGCATAGAAATGAAGAGATAGGATGAAGCTGGGTGGGGAGGAAAGGGTCTGGTAGCTGCCAGGCAGGATCTAATGCACAATATGGTAATCATGCAGTTCTCAGAAAGTCAGCCACACAGAAGAGACTGAGCTCCTGGCTACATGTAACAGTGTGCACTGAACTGGTGGTCACATGACCAAGCTGCAGTAATGGAATGTCTTGATGCAGCTTAGTAGCTGGGATGAAACAGATCACACTACAATAATACTGGGTGTGAGCGTGAATTATGCAAGCATAATACAAATCAAGCAAAAAAAAAAGTTCCACCATTATGTTGACATTAAAATAAATAAATAAATACAGGAATACCTCCTGTGATTAGAACTTTTTCTGCATTACAAAAGGATGTATAAAATCTGTTTACCAGAATTAGGAAAATCGCAGAAACTGAGGAACCGGTGACCCCATTACATAACATCTATTGTCCAAGAAAAGTGTGACATTTGACAGGCTTCCCTGCCTTGGGATGGGAACGTAGAGGATGACTGATATCCCTTTTCCTGATATTGTCTGAGCTTTGTGTCTGTCAGGGGAAAACATAAACAGAACGGAAGAATAATGTGTTTCCATATAGAACTTATGTGGAAAACTGAGGAAATTGATGCATTTCTACTACAGGGAAAATGATCAAGGAAAAGATTGAAATAATTCTTATGGTGTGACTATGTAAGCATTACTGTCATTTGCAGTAACTTTTGACGTGTCAGAACTTACTGATTGCACTGGGTGCCACTCCTGATACCCACTGAGATACATTAAAGGGGTTATCCAACGCTACAAAAACATGGCCACTTTCTTTCAGAGAAAACACGACTCTTGTCTCCATTTCAGGTGCGGTTTGTAATTAAGCTCCATTTACTTCAATAGAACGGAGTAGCAAAACCCAGCCGAATCTGGAGACAAGAGTGGGGCTGTCTCTGGAAGTGGCCATGTTTTTGTAGCGCTGGATAACCCCTTTAAGGAGTGCACGGCAGCACGTGTTAATCCTTCAGCTGTCAATCAAATCCGACTTGTTCACTTCATTATAGTCTATGGAATGAACATGTTGGACATTCTGTCAGCTGGAGGGTGGAGCATACTACTGCACCCCCCCCCCAGCTGCATGACTAAATTTCAGCAGGTGTTAGGAGTGAAGCCCCGTGCTGTAAGTAAAGGCTGTATTACACGGCCAATATTCTGGATATGCAAGCCCTGATCAGCGCTCACTTATTGAGCCTATTCAAGGAATGGAGATATAGATATAGGTATAGTGTTAGTGATAATAAGCTTTATACATGTTTATCCATGCTCCCTGGTATTATCACTCCAGAGTAAGGGCCCTATTCCACAGTAACGATAATCGGCCGGATCGGCCCCATTTGGCCCGATTCGGCCGATTATTGTTCGGTGAAATAGAGAGAACGATCAGCCTATGATCGTGTCATCGGCTGATCGTTCATTTAGGGCCAGACCTAAAATCATCGTTCCCCCACCGCGCATCGCTACGGTTGAATAGTGGTGCATGGCGGGCAATTGACGATTTGACAAGCAGCAGCATCATACATTACCAGTCCAGGCTTCTTCCCCGCACTGTGGTCATCCCTGGGTCCCGCGCGCTCTATCTTCAGAATGGCCGGTCAGCTGACGGAGTGCTCAGCCAATCACAGGCCGGGACCGCCGCGGCCTGTGATTAGCTGAGTGCTCCGTCAGCTGACCGGCCATTCTGAAGATACAGCACGCGGGACCTGTGGGTGGAGACAGCGTGGAGAAGAAGCCTGGACAGGTAATGTATGATGCTGCAAGGACATCGGTAACAATGTCCCTGCAGCCCTCGCTCAACGATCATCGGGCCGTGGAATAGGCCCAGTAAATAAGCGGCGATCTAGCAGATTGCCGCTCATTTACATCGTTGATCGGGCCCTTCTCAGCCCGTGGAATAGGACCCTAAGACGGAACTGCTGTGGCCAGTGATTGCCTGAGCGGGCTGTCACTTCAGAGAAAGGCAGCTACAGGTATAGGGCAGAAGCTAAAGGAACACTAGGAAGCGTGGACAGGTATGTATAAAGTTAATTATCTTTTTTTTTTCATCAGCTGTCAGCTTCGCTTCAGTATTATTTTTATTACAGTAATCTCCTGAATCATCTCAGGACAAGCAGGCCAAAAACCCTGCGAATGTGTAGATTTAGTAAAACTTTTTTCTACACCTCCAGTCCCTTGGATCTTCTTTTAGGGTATAAACCCACACACCGTATATGCAGCGTATTTACTGCTGCGATACGCAGCAAACTCGCAGCAAACTCGCAGCAGATTAGATCTAAATAACTGAACACAGCATGAAATCTGTACCAACAAATCTGCTGCGTATTTGTTGCGTATCTGCTGCATATACGGTGTGTGGGTTTATACCCTTAAACAATACGAAGTGGTTAGGTGGACAACCCCTTCAAGCTCATCATGGGGGCCAGCAAGGGTTTGTTGTGAGCAAAATAGTTAATCTTTTACCCAGGGCGAGAATCACTATTGTGTATCGATCTTTGCGCTATGTTTTTGTGTGGAAGTGCAAATGAGTATATAAATGTAAATTAATATATATATATATATATTTTTTTTTAATAAAGCATATGATAAAAACTATATTGCATCTAGTAATGTAAAGGTAAGGGTGGTCTGGATTAGTACTTTTTTTTTTTTTATAATTGTAATTTTTTATTAATTTTTACAAATTTGTACAATGAAGAAGAACAAATGAAAATATAGACTGGACTTCGTATACAAAGGCTCTGGATTAGTATGTTTAATGTTTGAATTGCCCCATGGAGTTAATCTAAGGGAATGGATGGTTCCCTGCCGAATGTCTGTACTTGCTGATTATTGTATTGTGCTGGGTTCACAGGACAGCTGACCCATCACATCCTGCATATCACTTCCAAGGGCCAGGCAGGAAGTCGGCTACACAGACAGCCAAGGATCTCAGCCAGATCGGTGTCATGTTAGATGTCAGGAAGTAGCACGGTCACATTGGACCACAACAAGAAAAAGTTATCACTGCAGTTTTGGCATTGAGTATCAGGGTTTCTTGTGTCATTGCAGAATCCGAGACTGAGCCCATCTGTGGCTAAACTTATGTTGGCTTCTCTAGGAGGGGATGTCTGGAGGGGGCTACGTTTGTATACAGCTAATAGATAAGAGACCAGATTGCAAGTTATAGTCAAATTCTTAGCTAGTCGTTCCCTTGCTGGATGTAATATGGAATGCACAGGCAGGCAGGGATTATTCATATGAGCAAGATTTTATGTATCCTGCTATATAGTGTTCATATACAGTTTTTCATCTAAAACGTGTGTATATATCTAAAAAAGAATTGGCACGAACAGTAAATGAATCCAATGGTGAACCTTAATTTGTGTCAAAAATTAACATAATAGCCCAACTTTGCTGCATCTGTTGGGGGAGAGGGCAGTTGTGAGGCCTTTATAGGTGTCACCGATCCTGTCAAAATCAGTAGGTCGTAGAATAGGACATGTACACATTGCACTGAGCATTGGACATTTGCCTTGGCAGCTCCCTCTTATAGCCTACAGCAACGTCTATGCACTTCAAATGTTAGCGTGGACGAGAGAGAGGGGCCGGACAATCCCTTTAATACAAGAAGGGTTTTCCAGCATCTTAAGTGTCCAACACAGCGGAAGCCAGGAGTGCATATTTCTTTGGGGTGAAAACAGACGGTCATCATGTAAAAATGTTTTATTCTCCTGAAGTGCTAAAATGTTCTAATATACAGTACATTGCGGTCTGAGCTGGGATCTCAGGGTCGATCTGGAGGTGCTTGCCTGTTTATTTGTTTGTGCACCTAATGAAAACATAGACTAGACGTAGCCATAACTTTCCGATACAGTAGGGGAAAGACCTTCACGTACAGAGAAAATGTTAGTCGCCTGTTTCTGTCAGCAAATGTGACTGCTTCCAGGAGATGGCGGAATAGAGAAGTAGTTTAACACTACCATATGAAAGCGAATGTACCATCAAGTTTTTTTTTAGTTTTTTTTTTATATACATAATTAGACCAGTGCAGGGGTGACAGGGCCTTGTCCTGCACACGTTGCCGGTCCATTCCTGGACACCCGCCCAGCCTGAAGCACTGAAGGTGGGCCTGCCTGCCCCCAGTGTGATGAAACCCCTTTAGTGACGCAGCTCTATTAGAATCAATGGAGCCGCGTCACAGAGGGGAGGAGTTTCATCATATTTGGGCCGCTGGGCCTGCCTCCAGTGCTTCAGGCTGAGCCAGTGCCCGGGAATAGACCAACATCGTGTGCTGGTACCGGCGATGGCACTGGCATCCCTGTGCTGGTGCCGGTCTTACTGATGTAGAAAACTTAAAGCGATTTACCTGATGGTACATTTGCTTTAAAGACACTTTTTGGCCTGGCCAATCATATGATGTTTGCCTTGCGTTGCCTTAGATGACATGGAGGGAGAAAGGGTTACTGATGTAACAAGGTACAGTGTAGGCAGAAATTAAATAAACAGCAGCAGCACAGCAAGGAAAGGGTTACACTTAACTGTGAACTGCTTACTTTTTAGGAAAGGGGTAGATCTTTTGTAGAAGGCAGGCTCACAGCTTGCATGCACACTCTCTTCTCCATAGCTCTAGCTAAGCCCCACCCCCACTTTCTCTTAAAGAGGACCTGTCACCCCCCCCCCCCCCCCATGCCGGGGCAGAGCCCGGCCGACCTTCCCCGTGGAGACCCTTATACTTACCTCATGCACGAAGTCCCGCTCCTGGACCCGCTCCCGTTGCTGTCGGAAGCCCAGCGCGGGCTCATCAGAGATGAGTCCGACGCTCATAGAGCTGCTGTAGATGGTTGATTTTCTATAAATGTCTAAAGTAGATAAACTCTTTAAAGGCTTGGGGATTTTTTTTCTATTGCCAATTCATTACCAGTTTTTTTCTTCAGTTATGGAGACCAAAAATATATGTATACACTGGGTGACAGGTGGTGAGTCACAGAATGAGTTAAGTCTCCTGCTCTGTCAGAGACCTAGAAAACCTGTGAATTAGGAGAATTCAGAGACACTTACCAGTAATGCATTGACTTGGTTTTCAGTCCTACCTGTGGTTAGACTGGTATTCTTGATTTCCTCTCTGTGCAGACAATCTCGTATTACTTTAGAGGTTGTGAATGTGTTCTTAAATGTTTTATTAAGTAGGACAGATGTTTAGTTAATTATATGGAAGACATTCAGCCCGGTTTGGTGCTTGGCGTGTCTGGTGTCATCACTGTTGTCCCAGTGCAGCTGCCTGTCATGCTGGGGAGCGATAATTCCTGCCGCCCATGTTATTTTCCAAGAGGATTTCACAGCATATAATAAGTTGTAAATTAGAATCAGGGGCCAGATGTAACTCTTTGGAAGTTTTTCCATGGGTTTTAAAGTTTTATGTGGCATTATCTTGAAAAGTTCCTGAGAAAACATCTTGTTTGTGTTGTTCCACCTCTCAGCAGGACCAGCTGAATGCCGGCTAGAGGTGCAGTAAACTTAGGCTGTTTGCCCCCCTTTCAGGCTTAGCGTAGTGGGAGGAGTCACTGCTAACCTAAACATAAGGGCAGAGCAGCTGCACCGAGGTCTGTAATAGAGCTCTGTGCAAGCACTTCTCTCCGATAGGCTACATTCACATGCAGCAGGTTAGCCACCATTTAACTAAATCCACAATAAGCATATTGTACATGCATGACAGATACTGTGCGTATATTTAAAGGGGTTGTTTGGGCAGGATTCTTTTAGGCAGTATGTCCAGGCAGGGGGTGAATGACAACAATGACTTGTACTTACCTTCGTGGCTGCTGCCATTTTTATCCTGTCTCTGTTGTGCTCTGCCTCAGGCGATATGACTGATTGACTGAACAGGCCTGTTATGTCATGTCCTTGAACCCAGAAGCGGCCACACAATGGGCATTGGAGCAGGATGACCAGTAGCAATGCAGGAGCGAAATAGCAAAGTACATGATGTTTTATGTTTCACCCCCTCCCTGGGCATACAGTTTAGTCGTGAGCAGTCATTGGCGAACTTACCGAATGTTTGGGCTTGCGTGAAACAGCCTTTGGCTGTATGTATGTTTTTCACGACTTCTTAGGGCTGAATCCAGCTTCTCCAGGCATCAGGAGTGAAATGCCAATCATTTCGGTCTGGACAAAACCAAATATTAGGTGAAATTGCTCATCACTGCTTAGAGTTTTGCCTGAAATAAAAATGTAATTATCCATACGGAGCCACTGAGCATTTTTTTCATTGTCTCCTTGATAATCTATGGCGTTGCAGTATGTGTGGTCACCATACCGAATCCATTAATCAGTGGCTCTACATTCCGGGGGAGAAAACATGGTGTAAAGTGAAACTGGCTCAGTTGCCCCTAGCAACCAATCAGATTCCACCTTTTATTTTCCAAAAAGTCTGTGAGGAATGAAAGGTGGAATCTGATTGGTTGCTAGGGGCAACTGAGCCAGTTTCACTTTACACCTTATTTGATGAATCTTCCCCTCCATTTCTTTATTTTTATACATTGCTGCCATGTTACACAGAGCTGTACAAAGATTGTCATTTTTCACATCGGTCCGCGTTCCAAATGGGGGCTCACAATCTAAAGTCCAAATTCAGCTATTCATTTGTATATTTGGAGTTTGAGAGAAGACCAGATTACCCTGAGGAAACCCACACTAACATGGGGAAAACTTATAAACTCTATGCTTTCTGTTCAATGGACGCCATAAAAATCTACGGTTTTGGAGGGGATTTAAACCCAGGATCCCCATTAGCTGAGGCACCAGGTTAGCTGCCCAGACTCTACGTGAATATTAATTTTTATTTATTTATTTATTTATTTTTTTAGAGAGGAGATGTCATTGTTCTGTTCGGGAAATTCCTTCTCTGTAGCAATTAGCCAACCTCTGATTGCATGAATCCCTGGATATCAACTTTTAGGCGGCCTTTGGTGAGGCAGGGCACATACTCACACTAGTCCTCAAAAGAAAAACAGATCTCTGCAGCCTTTTAACTTCCAATTTATAGAAATAGTATTGCTTGCAATTCTACCCTGTTTAACATAACAAATGAATTAAAGTCATGAACTGAATGGAACCCCCTCCTCTTGCATATGTCCGATATTTATGACATATCCTGTTGATATGCCATAAATGTTCAGATAAGGATACATCATTCTGTTTCCCACCATTAATATAACTACGCAATACAATAACTTGCTTTTTTTTTATATCCCTAAGCCTTTTATCCTTTTACATAATGGCCTTGTCCTGTTAGCTCCGCGTGTCCTTAATAATTCATATGCATGGGGGGTTATTTGGGACATTTTTTCAGCTTGTCCTTGAGGTTTAGTAATACATATTCTCCCCCTAGTTATTCCACTCGCTGGTGGTCTGCAAGTAAAGAATCCATGTCCGGGCCACCGTGCTGTCGCTGAGGATGAGGAGTCATGTGCTCTTTTAAGTTAATAGCTGCTGCAAGTTATAACCCGAGTTTCTGAAGTGTTTTCAGACTTGGAACAATAATGGAACTTTTGATTTTTTTTTTTCTCTCTCTCTCGAAAGCATTTGAGATTTGATACGTGATCATGCGTTACATTCCTCTGGAGTAATTTCTGCACACACAAAATGAAGAGGGTTCTGGAAGTAAGGATTGTTTTCTATTATCATGTTTGTAATTGGCTAATAACCTTTTTAGGGCCCTATTCCACCGGGCGATTATCGTTCAGATTATCGTTTAATCGTTCGAATCTAAACGATAATCGTTATGTGGAAATGAAGTTAACGATTAACAGAACGAGAAATCGTTGATCGCTATATAAGAAAAAAACGTTCGCATTGAATAAGACGTTGTTCGCAGTTGATACGAACGCAATAGCGAAGAAAAAACGATCGCAAATACGATCATAAGTAATGATTATCGTTCCATGGAAATGAGTGAACGTTTTCAGGTCTTATGCAATAGCGGTCGTTTGAGATCGTTAACGATTATGTGAACGATAATCGTCCGGTGGAATAGGGCCCTTAGTCTGAATAGAAGAAGATCCAGCTGATTGAAGGCCCTGTCCATCATCTATGTTTAAAAGAGATGTGTGAGCTTACTGTGCCATTCTGCCGCTGAATCCTGTTGCCTGGAAAATGTAAATGTTATTGTATAGGATCTATATTAAGATTCTTATCTTGGATTTTTGTTTTTTGTTTACTGATTTTCTATTAGTTTGTAGTATACTGTGCTTTCAGTTCCATAAAACCAAAACAGGGGGAATTAGATTTTAACACAAAAAGTATGAAGGTAAAAAAAAATAAATAGTCGCCCCATTGGAATTTCTGTTCTGTTGGACAGGTCGTGGAGTTTTACACTTGGAAGACGGCCGTATTAACTCCATATGCTCTTAAAGGGCATATGGAAAAGGGTTTTCCAAGAATAACATCTTTTTAAAATCCCTAAAGGGGTCCTAAACTTTTTGATAAAAATAGGAATAGCAGGAATTGTTTCCATCGAAAAGTTTTCATCCTAGTAAGTCTGATTAAAACACAAATTTTGTATGTTTAAACCAAGTCAGATACAGCGGATATTTATTCCCTATTATTATTATTATTATTGGGGGGGGGAAAGTACAATGTATCCCAATCTATGCTAATGTCACAGCCTTTCTAGATCGCACGTAATGTCTGTCTATGAACTGTATTACTGTACAAAAGAATGAACATCTCAATATAAGTAAAGGAGGGAAAGAGACATATTTATCCATAAACGATAAAGGGTTTTTCTTTCTGTGATCTTGCTGCGTGTTCTACATTTGCCTACAGGATATCAATAACTTTTTGTTGTTCAAAACCTAACTACTTAGTTATACTGTAATTATAATGCTATTAGACGTCTTTGAAGAGTTCACGGACCACATACAGTCATGTGAACAAAAGTAAACAACCAACATAATTTATTTATCAAAAAGTAGGCCAAAATGAAGCAGAAGCAGTGTGTAAAAAAAAGCCCTTACTTCCATAGGTAATTCACCAAAACAACTTTTCTTTATAATCAACTGCTGTAAGTCTGTAAGTAAGTACTTCATTGGATTTTTTTACTGATCTCACTGAGCTTAGTGATTGCTGTGTTTTTTTGGTCTACTTTTCATTGCCCCTGTTAGCCAGAATCCTGCTCCACACTGATGAGGGGCAAATATCCCGAAACAGCTGTCTGTGGATAGATGCTTGGCTTGGTAAACCCTTGTCATGTCGCAATACTTGCAACTAAGTTAGACTTTAACGCATAAAGGGGCCACCTTAGTAGTTCCCTTTTTATGTTCCAATACTCACAACCAAGGGGCACTAAAAGGGCTATGTATTAAGGTGGTTTGGTGATCTCCCCACTGGGAGGCACTCCTTGGCAACAGGTTTTCCTTCCCTGGAGGGATATGTGGCTATTCCTGTGTTTTGAGACTCACTACTAAGGCTCCACGGAAATCTCATTTGCACAGCTGCCGTATGTCCTGCAGGAAGTGGTGTATTCTTTCCAGTCTGGAGCAGGATAGGTTTTTTATGGGGATTTGCTATTGCTCTGGACAGTTCCTGACATTGACAGAAGTGGCAGCAGAGAGCACCGAGTCTTCTGCACTTCTGGCACCAGTTGATGTGAAAGAAAATTTTTTTTTTGGGTGAACAACCCCTTTAAGAAGGTAAGTAGCAGCCAGGTGCTGCTAATGAAATGTATTTGAGTAAATGCTAGACTGATAAAGTCATAGAGAAAACTATAGCGAGATGGTTCTACAAGTATTCATATGGCCTACCTAGCCTTTCATGCATGGCTCTTCCATTTTAGCTTCCTTTTTCTTAAATGATGACACTGTAGAATTTGTTGTGTTGGTCATTTGAGGTTGTTTACACCCAATTTTTAGACTTTTGAGGAATAGGTGTTTTTTTTTTATGTCCTGGTGTCCATAGATAGATAGATTACAAGACCACTGGTTAGCTTTCATGTGTGACCACTCTTACGGTTGTGTGATTTAACTCGTCTGCAGGAATTACTTTATGTACATGAACTATTCTTCATTACCAGTAGCAGAGAGTATGTTCTACGTGACGGAAGTTGCAGCTACACAGTAACACGACAAACTTTGCCCCAGATAGTTCACATGTCATAAAGCCATAGCTAGATTATCTCTGTAGTTCCCGTCTTTAGTGTAATTGCTGGAGCTCGGTGTTATGTATGACAGAATAGGATAATAAAGCAGGGAGGTCTGAACAGGTTTCTATAGCCCGGAGCTGTGTTGTGTTCAGATCTTGGACAAACCTGTATTTTGAGTGTGTTACATATTTCACACTGCGACTTAACAGAAGTATTAAAACATTTAAAGGATTCTATAGCTTTACAACTATGCTTGTAAAAAGCTAAAACAGGGATAGGGGAACCTTTAACCCACCAGCTGGTGCAAAACTACAGTTCCCATCATGCCAAAACTTTGATGGAAATTATAGTTGTGCAGCAGCTGGAGGGCCAAGGTTCCCTATCTCTGGGCAAAAAAACTGGTGCGCAGCTACAGCTCAAGCATTTATGTTCTTGTAGGGCTTGTTCACATGATGGATTTTTCTGTCAGTAGAATCACTTAAAGGTTTAAAGAAAATCTGTGGCAGAGGTGAATGCTTGGAATGCAACTAAAGATTTGCAGTTTCGCATGCTGTGCAAAAGCCCCTGACGTACACCTCTAGTGGAAGGTTACAATGTATTCTGCTGTATAAATAAAAGTATACTATACTGATGTGTATCAGCCCAGGGTAGGCCGAAAGGGTCCTCTCTTGGTTGTTTGGGTGAATGGATCCCTATGGATATGCTACCCTGATATGTTATACGTATAATAACAATGTATAGAAGTGATTTATACAATATCAGTGATGTAATGCCTTAGGGTGCATTCACACGTTCCACGCGGTCTGTGCACGAATCATGCGATACGGACCGGGATTCAAAACTTCCGGCATCGAGTTATAAAACAGTTGAAATTTTTGCGCTGAAACAGCCGCGTATCTGTATTCAGAGCTTGATGTCGGGAGTTCTGAAATCTGGTCCGTAGAGCATGGTCTGTAATTGCAGAACATGTGAATGACCCCAATTTCAGTTTTTTTGTTCTATCATAGGAGCCTAATAATGAAAATTTGCCAGAAATCTTGCATGGCAAACTTCAGCAGCTCCTGCTGCACTTCATTGAGTTATAATAGAGATGAGCGAACCTGGAGCATGCTCGAGTCGATCCGAACCCGAACTTTCTGCATTTGATTAGCGGTGGCTGCTGAACTTGGATAAAGCCCTAAGGCTATGTGGAAATCATGGATATAGTCATTGGCTGTATCCATGTTTTCCAGACAACCTTAGAGCTTTATCCAAGTTCAGCAGCCCCAGCTAATCAAATACCGAACGTTCGGGTTCTGGTCGACTCGAACCCGAACCCGGTTCGCTCATCTCTAGTTATAACAGGGTCTATCGCAGCTTCCTCATTTTGACTGGAAGAATAGGGTTGCATGCTGCAATACATTACGGAATTGGTGACATAAGGCCTGAATGAACAGTGCAGATGTGAACAGAGTCTTAGCTGAATAAGGAACATAGATTAATGTTACCATTGGGCTTGGAATTCTTCTTTTACATTTTATGACCTTAAACAATCACATGTACAGCATGGGATTCCATTTTCATGGCTCATCTTGCTTTTCCTTCCTATATAAACTCTCTAATTTAAGTCTTTTTGCAGACTAAAGTAAAGGCAGTGTGCACTGGAGATGCAGCCCTTATTTCAGTTCCTCACTCCAGCACTGAGATGTAAGCTTTAGACGTGGGCTGTATCTCAATTCACATAAAACCTCAATCTTAGCGCTGGCGCGACGGATTGAAACACGAGTTCTATCTCCTGATTCAGGGCAAGAAGTCCTATGTCTTTTTTTTTTTTTTTAATTTATATATTTATTTCTAATTTTTACATATATAAAGACTGTGTACAAAATATACCTTACATAGGAGGATACAAGGACAGCACATATTACACCACACAGTGTTACACACAGTTCATGAACAGACATTGCTATAAATTTACTCTCCTCTGTCTATTCCATGTATAGTCCAACTATACCGCCCCCAATCCCCCCTGAACCACCCCCACACTGGAAAGATAGAAAAATGAAGAGAAAAAAAATAAAATAAAAGTGTATGTATATTTAATAACTTTAACATTTTAAGGCCTAACTTTCCTCATCGGGAATCCTTGTGGTACTTCTGATGTTTAGAGACTACCCTCTGACCTCTGACACTCCATTATTGATGGAGCTCTAGTAGCGAGCCACCTCCTAGCTATCAAAAGTCTGCTGTAAAAAAAATAATCGAATAGATTCTTCCTTTAAGCTCTTACTTCTAACATTAGCTGGAGTATCCCCAAGAAGGGCTATAAGAGGAGAGGAGTCGATTCTACATTGTACCTTAACGGAAACACGATTAATAGTGAAGAGTGAATAGTATTCGATAGAATATGACGCTATTTTACCAGCCAATAAACAAGCTGGGGGGAGGGACAGGCACTAGGAATAGACAGGACTTTAAAAAAAAAAAAAAAAACCTCTGTAATTGGCTGGCTAAACTACGTCACCTCCTGAGTATACGAATAGGGGATTTCAGATTCATGTCACTTGCTGGTTGGAGCTAGAGAGGGACACACTGTATACCAGAGTGCGTACCGCTACAGCGAAACGTACGCTTCTAGTTTACATTCGTAATTTGTTCGTGAATGCTCAGTGTACTGGAACCTATCACAACATTTTTTTTTTGTTTTTTTTTTTGTTCGTGATCTGAACCGAAAATTGGGATGCTCGCTCATCACTAGTGTTTGATGCAGCCAGGCATGCTTCCCCTGCTGTCCTATATGCATTCCAGAGGTGTTGGCATTATATCGTATATCGAATATCGGGAGCTATTCAAATAAAATTTCGAATTATCAAATATTTTATTGGCATTATATCGTATATCGAATATACGAATATCGGGAGCTATTAAAATCAAATTCGAATTATCAAATATTTTATTATTCGCTCATCTCTAACGATTAAATATATCCCTCCAGTACCCTTCCAGGTCCCTACAATCCCAGAGCGTATGCATAAAAACCGCCGCGTCTTGTCCACACCTTGGGCAACTATCACTTTCCCTCCTATTAATCCTATATAAAAATTTAGGAGTACAATAAGTCCAATGGAGAATATGCCTTTTAGTCAGCCAAAGCTGATGACTGGCCTGCTTTAACTTTTCCTTAAGTTGGAGGATAGACCATAGCCATTAATCATATGTGACAGTGTTCTATCCAGTTGTTTCAAGAGATGCTGAACATATTTGTGGTTGACATTTAGTGGCGGTGACCACTAGAAATAAAGTTTAAAGCATTTACAGCCCAAATAAATGGATGTAAAGTTATAACTAGTTATTCCCCCACTTCTGTCTGTGAAAATTAAGGAAAAGTTGAACAACTTCTTAGCATTAGTTATTGAAGTTGTATTTCTACACTGAATATTCTTATTATGATATCATTCTGCGTGTTCTCAGAGAAACGACTGGCACAAGAAGGGGCACTGTCCTGCAATGAGTAATGATATAACCAGCGCCTTTTCATGGAGCATTTGTGGCATTCGCACAATCGGGCCATTTTAGTCGGTGCTAAAATGAAATTCCTGTTCTCCCCAGTAAACACTCATGACGTCCTAAAAATGAGTTGTCATTGTATCACGCTGCAAGGACTTCCATGAAATCCGTTTCACACCGAAAGTGTTCTTTTTATGAGGTCTCTTGGAATTCTGCCATAATGTCGTCTGATTGATGGGTTAACCGTCTGCATTAGCAGAAGAGACAGAGTCACATTTCAAGAGCACAGACGTCATATCCCCTTCCCCACCGGAGCTGTCCAGCTCAGGTTACTACCCAAGCAAAGCCTTAAAAAAAAAAAAACATATCAGCAAGCATATGCTCTTCCATGGCTTGTCCAGACTTAGCAAAGGGCATCTCTTACTAGATATGAAAAAAAAAATATTGTGTGATTTAGTGAAGGAAGAATTTTGAAAACTTTTTTTTATTTTTTTATTTTTTTTTAGGTGCTATTGAAAATTGTGCAAATTAAATATTTCCAGAAAATACAGTCTGCTGCCTGCCTAGAGGATTGTGCTCTTGAATCTGAAGAGGTTCAGCCTGGACTACAACATCATTTAAAGAACGTTCACTTAAAGGCTTCAAGAGGAAGGCAATGTGGCCATTGGGATAAACACATGTGCTGACCTTACCGCGCTGCTCGAGGTATAAGTGGGTAAGTGTTTTTCTTTACTATACAACAATGTTCATTTACTGTAAATTTGTCCAAGTGCTTTTATGTTGGAAATATCTTGACACTCGATGGCGGGGTATGGACTTTCGTAAGGGTGAACATAGTTGTATAGAGCACTTTCTGCTTGTCAGTGTTTATATTCCGTATTTCCTGTGCTATGTAATGTTTGTCATGTTTATCAGCAATATATTACATTATGTGAATGATGCACAAAAATACAACATGAGGCGTGTGTAAGGAGGTTAATGATTTACCCCAAACCTCACAATAATCGTAACATAGGTAATAAACACAGAATTAGTCACCCAAAAGCAGCTGGTGCCAACCAGGTTGTTGGCCAGTGGGTACCTGTACTTCACGCATGTCTGTGTAATCTGGCGGCCCTTCATGCATGCATTATATATCAGAAGATGACTTTGATGAGATTCTCCTTCAAATGTGTCATACCCAGCTCTATGAAATGAGCACAAATAGTATTTTCCTCATATAGAGACAAGCTGTTCCGAATGAATGTTATTCCTTACAGCAAAACACGCCTTACAGTTCCAATGATCATTGTTGACACTCACTTCACCACCACCACAGAGACTCGTGCATTACAATAATAAGGTTAAGTAAGGACTTTTTAGGACAAGAAGTAACCAGCTTTCTCTGGATGAAAGTTCTGTTTTGTACGTGATTTATAAATCGTTAAACCAACTCGAGCCTGTTGTATCCTGTTTAATATTTTTTCTTTTGGTATTTGCTGAATTTCTCTTTGAGGGCAAAGAGAACAACAACTGAAGTTAGTCATTTTTCCTATAAGGTGCTGCAAAGCAACTCACGTGAATGTATAGCAAAACTGACATACGTTCATTGAAATTAAGGTCATGTGCCCACTATGCAACCCCGGCGGATCTCAGCCGCGGTTTCTGCAGCTCACCCCCGCTCGCGGCTGTGCGCATCTCCGCCTGTGCCATAGGCTCTATTCTATGCACAGGCAGATTTAGCCGTCCACCCATTCGTTCTCTGGGCGGACGGCGGAATCTGCCTGACCATAGAATGGAGTCTATGGCACAGGTGGAATGCAAGCAGGGGCGAGCTGTCGAATCCATGTCGGCTGATCCGCCCGGGTTCTGTAGTGTAAAAGTAAAGTACTCCATAATAATAACGCTACAATGTTTTTTTGGGTTTTTTTTGCCTCTCCTTTTAAAGAGTTTTTCTTTTTTATAGTATGTTTTTTTTTGCCTCTCCTTTTAAAGAGTTTTTCTTTTTTATAGTATGTTTTTTAATTTCTAATTTATGATGCCCCAGTTGCTATACAAACTCTTTAATGTTATTTACCAGGGACATTAGATAATTTTATGTGTGCATGGGGTCTGTTTTAAATAAACAAAAGAAAGTAATACTTCCCTACCAAGGTTTGCCACAGCTCCCGGTTTGACATTATCCATTTCCTCACTCATTATTGCTATTTCCTGCTTCTAAGACCTACCTTTTTAGGTGGAACTGCCCGTGATCTACTGAACCTGACACTTCCTGGTGTTCAACGATTTTCGAACCATTTTTGGCTCAGAGTGGACCAAAATAGTATGTGCAAAGATAGCTTAAGGTTGAGTTCATATGCAGTATTTTCAGCAAAACTAAAAGTTGAATTGACCTAGAGAAAAACTATAGTTGATAGCTTTCTTATTCTTTGCTTTAAACCCACTCCTGGTTTTGCCCCCAAAATACCGAAATACTGACCTAAATTATATATGTGAACACAGCCTAACCCATATGTTTAGCCTATCAGTGAAGTGTAAGGCTCTAGTTTTGAGTATAGCTTGTAGTAAGAAAAGTACTTTATAATTTGTATAATATCACACAACTGAAATCATAACCCTAAGGCTACGTTCACACAGAGCAAAAGGAGCGGATTACGCAAGGAAATATTTCCGCCTGAAATCAACTGACGCTGAATTCCGAGCAGAATATAAGCAGAATGTAAGCAGAATCCCTGCGTATTCAGCTAGGAAAGTGTTCAGCTCGTAATCAGCTCTTGCCAAATTCAGCGCGGAATACTCGAGGAATCCGCGCTGAATCCGCATGCATTCAGCGCTGAAATTCAGCGAGTATTTGGTGAGTAAACTAGACTATACCAGAATATATACTAGAATCCTCCTCCCCCCCCTTTTCCCCATTTCCGCGCTGATTCAGCGAGTAATTTCCGCTTGTATTACGCTTGTATTCCGTGCTGAATACGCGCGTATTCCGCGCTGAAACAGAAAATCAGAGCCCCATTGATTTGTATAGGCTTCCGCTAGCGGAAGAATGAACATGTTCATTCTTCTGGCGGAAAGCGGATTAGTTCAGTGCGGAAATTCCACTGTGTGAACTGCAGAGCAGAATTTCCATTCAACACAATGGAAATTAGCTCTGCACCTATTTTAACGGCTGAAATTTCAGCGCTGATTCAGCGCAGAAATTCAGCTGCTTTTGCTCAGTGGGAACGAGCCCTTAAAAAGGAAAAAAAGTGGAATTTTGGAAATCACAGGATCGGTAATGATATATATGCAAGTTGATAAAAAAATAATGATTGTCTAATCAATGTTCTGCCAAACTGAATCTGGGCATGTAAATCCTCAAGATCCACTTATGGCAGCTCCCTTTGCAGTTGCCACTCAAAGATAGCCCACATATACGCAATAGGAGACACGTCCGATAAAACTGCAGGCCCATGGTAGCAGGTTTAGGCAACACAGGCTGCTCACAGTAGCATGAGAACAATGTGGCCTGACCTTGTCATGGTGAAAAGTTGTTCCTGGGAGATATTGTAGAAATGGCCGTGTGACTGGTTCTACAACCAAATCAGTGTAACCCTGATGAGTTAGTTGATCTGGAATGAAAACTAGATGTGTTTGGAGACTGTACATTATGCTGCCCTGTATTGGGCTCCAAGCACACAGAAGAAGGGGAAATTTATCAATGGGTTTGCGCCTATTTTTAGGTGAATAATTGGATTCTCCCGTTTTATGGTCTTAAGTTCTAGTTATGAACCAGTATTCGATGAGCTAATGTTTTTTAGATGCAATTTATTTTTATTTTACTTTTTTGAGTATTTACCCAAAAATTCACAAAGTCCGGGATGTGCACCCTATTTATAATTTGCAACTTTTTCGAAAATGGTGAATGCTTATGTCTGGTCAGTACCATGTGCATTTCCTTGCACAATTTTTTTACAAATATTTTGCAAATATTCCGAGATAATTCTATTAAATTAGTCCTATTCGGCTAGGTAAAAAGACAAATACTTTAGAAAAAATTGCACGTTTAAGACTTCCCGAGAAGCAGTGCTAATATTCGGAAGTTGTATGATTGCATCATCCTAGAGCACTTGCTTGACTACTTTGTTATTGCATGCAACTTTTTCACCTCTTGCATTTCACCGTTGCGACTCGGACACAGCTCCATATTTATCATTGGCCTACTACGCTTCACCTTTTTAGTACTTCAACTGCACAGCTCCTTCCTAGGGACATCATGGAGAATATTTAGACTAATATGACTAAGAAAGTTGCTAAAAATATCCAAATTTCATTACGTAAAACCAAAAGTTTTTTTTTTCTTTATTCCGAGTTTATTACTTTGCTGAAAGCAGCCTTTAACAGCTCTTGAACGCTGACCAGGAAAGTAGCTGAAGACTCCCGATGGTCGGCTTCCATCTGAAAATGGATTGAAGTTTTGTAAGTTTAGTAATAAGTATCCAGTTCTTCATCAGAAAATCCTCTCGTCTCTGTAGCTTTACACAGTTTTCCTCATGTGCAAATGACATTAACAAGCAAACAGGGATTTGTTTTTTACATTTAGGCTTATTATTGGCCGCGTCGTATTATCATGTCTAAAAACTGGCAGATAAAAACATTTGACTCATGCAGTTGCCCTTTCGTTTTGGTGATATCAGTTTTTTTCCTCTTCGTTTTATATTTAGAACAGCACTAGATCTGCCCCTACCGGTTTTGCTCCATTGATGCAAAATCTCCACCGGGATTCCAATCTACTATTCTTTCATTACATCCTAAAGCTAAGAACTTCACAGGGTTGGCTGCCTGTTCTAACACTTGTGGTTCAATGTAAACTTTGTTTTTTCACAGGTACATGTCTATTCTTTTTACATTGCAAGCATTGTGCAAGTATTTCACTTTCTTCTGGCAGGCAAACAATGACTTTACTGGCATCTCAAGGCACCACAAAGTCTGAATCAACAAGGAAGGGCATTCCATTGATATGCAGGACAATAAGCCTCTGCCAGGTCACATTAATTGTTAGGTGCTGAGCGGACAAGGTCTTGCTGGTTTTTCAAGTAGCTTTTTTTTTTTATCATTTGTTCTGCAAGGCTGTGCATGATACATGCGATTGAGCTCAATTTAATAGAAATAGAAATATATATTTAATAGAGAAATACAGAAAGTGATGCTTAAAGTGAGCCGAATCTTTAATTTTCCTTTAATAAAATAAGTTAATCTTCTTAATGTCTGCTTCAGGGACCCCCCTCCAGGGCGGATCTTTTGCTCTGCAGGGGCGGTGCTGATGTGTATGGTTGTACTATATATGGTTACTCCATTCTCAACAGTGAGAGCAGTGGAGACAGCCCATTCGGCTTGTTAGGCACTCATTGGCCAATAAGGCACCAATCCCAATGGTAATGGTAGCTAGGAAATGGAGGGGCCTAGTAGTGGCTCCACAGAAGTCATAAAGGTATAGTAACACGAACCTCCCCAAAAATGCGGTTTCAAGCACACATTGACTTTATTGTGTTCAAATAGGCATCTTTAATAAAAAGAAGCGACACTGGCGCATGTGGTACCAATATTCAAAAAGGGGTCAAAGAGTGATCCTGGAAACTACAGGCCCATAAGTCTAACATCTATAGTAGGTAAAGTATTTGAGGGGTTTGTAAGAGATGCTATACTGGTGTTTCTTAATGAAAATAATCTCATGACGCAGCACCAGCATGGATTTATGAGGGATCGATCTGATCGGCTTCTATGAGGAGGTCAGTTATAGACTGGACCTGGGGGAGGCTGTGGATGTTGTGTATCTGGACTTTTCAAAGGCATTTGACACTGTGCCGCATAAAAGGGTTGGTCTACAAAATGAGGATGCTGGGACTTGGGAAAAACATATGCAAATGGGTAAGTAGCTGGTTGTGTGATAGAAAACAGGGTGGTCATTGATGGAACATATTCAGATTGGGGTTTAGTTACTAGTGGGGTACCACAGGGCTCAGTTTTGGGCACCGGTATATAAGAAGGACACAGCTGAACTGGAGCCGGTGCAGAGGAGGGCCACAAAGGGAATGGGTGGGTTACAGTACCAAGACAGGTTATCAAGCTTGGAGATATTTACGCTAGAAAAAAGACGTCTTAGGGGCGATCTAATCACAATGTATGAAAGAACAGTACAGAGATCTTTGTAGTGGTCTTTTTACTCCTAGGTCTGTAAACAGGAAAAGGGGGCATCCTCTACGTCTAGGGGAAAGAAGATTTCATCATCAGCATCGGCGCGGGTTCTTTACTGTACAAGCAGTAAGACTGTGGAACTCTCTGCCACATGATGTTGTCATGGCCGATTCATTAAATACGTTTAAGGGAGGCCTTGATGCTTTTCTTTGCTTTGCTTTTTCTAGATTTCCGGTGATACGTTGATCCAGGGATTGTCCTGGTTTCCCTAGGTTGAACCTGATGGACTCTTGTCTTCTTTCAACCTTATTTACTATGTTACTATGTTACCATTGTTCAAAGTGGTACTGCCTAACAGCTTAAAAAAACACATCAAAATTAGCATTGAAAACCACTGTTGAAAACCATTAGTTCCATACTAATATTGAGCTGTTCGTTCCTCTCAGCATTTTTTGTTCATGTGAATGTACACTATGGAGCAAAGAGACCTCTTTGGTTGCTTTTGTGGTTGCATTCATGTGTTAATATATGAGGTTAGCGCAACTCGAGCATGCAAGAACTCGATCGCTCGGCATTTGAATACCAGAGGCTGAAGAAGTTAGATGCAACCATGGGAAGTTCTGGACAACAAAGATACAGCATTTGGCTGTATACATGTTTTCCCAGTCTCCCTAGGGCTGATCCAACTTCTCCCCCAGGCTATGTTCACATATGCAGTAACGCAATAGGAATGCATCATTTAATTGTAGTAATTGATTATTTTGTTGCAGTATTTCATTGCATTATTGCAGCACTTCATTGAGGTAATCGCCTGCTGTCCTAAATTGCGTTAATGCAATGAAATTCCAACGTGTGTGAACATACCCTTAGGGTCCACTTTGTGCCTGAAAGGTAAATCAATGCTTCCCTCTCATTAACAAACAATAAACTTTTTAATAATACGGTACTTTTCCTACTACTGTATGCACACACTGCTGCTTCCTGAATCTCGTACTCTATTGTCTGCAGGCTTATTATCATTACCAGCAGCAGCAGCATTTCACTGCTTAGTGTAACCCCTTCCTTGCTATGCTGCATCTGTTTCTTCCCATTTTGGACATGTAACGCCTTGCAAACCAGGTGCACCAGTAAACATGGGAGGGGTCCCATGTAATCTATGGTAGTTTACTGTAAATCATCAACCAACAATGCTATTCTGTGGAGTCCAGTACACTTTTATCAGCACTATGTCATGGCATAGATTAGTAGGTGCTGTGCTGTGAGTGGCTAAAGAAGTTACGTAGGAAATAACGGTTAGAGTACTATTAATCTAACAAAACATGCAAGTTTAAAAAAAAAGAAAATCATATTAAAGGGAACCGGTCACCCCCCCATCCAGGGACAGACCCGGCCATTCCCCCGGTGCAGACCCATATACAGATGAGTCTGATGCCCATAGAGAATGATGCCCATAGAGAATGACTGGAGCCATCATTCTCTATGGGCGTCGGACTCATCTCTGGGAGCTCGCGCACTGCTTCCGACTGACATATCTCTGTGGCAGGAGCGGGACTTCTTGGAAGCGGTGAGTATTTGGGTCTGCACCGGGGGTTGGCTGGGCTCTGTCCCGGCACCGGGGGTGACAGGTCTCCTTTAAGATTCAGGTACCCCTTAAGTAAGTGGCATATGATGTGGAACCATAATGGCTGGTAACAGGCATTGACTATTGAACAAAGTTAGTATAAATTGGAGCTATCTTCTTTAGCTAGTCATTTATTAAACCCAAAGGCGCAATATGTATTTCTTAGGAGAACCGGAGAATTGTAAATTTACATGATAGTTTGACAATTAATTTTGCCTGCACAGCAAGAACAAGAATTATGATAGTTATAAGACTTCTCCCAGCATGAGAATGTCAGGGAGCACACAAGGCTAACTACTTTACAGCAGGTAGGTTAAGGAGCAGGTTAGTCTGGGGTGTGTTTAGTCGGCAGTTCTACTAAGGTAGAGACAAATGAGCCTAGAGGCAGTATAAGGGTTACAGGACTGTGCTGGGAATGCAGTAATATAATACAGTGCAAATGTAGTGCTGCTGCTACATGTTTTCAGTTCTACTGACTATCTTGGCAAGCAGGCTTTAAAAATGTATATTCTATATAGTGGCTGGATCAGTAATTCTGGCTTGTGAATTTTTGAGGAATTCAGGCAGTCAGCCCAGAAGAGGGGAGAGTTTCCTGGCTCTGCGCAGTCCCGCGTTTCATCTTCCCATGGGAGTAGCCATAAAGAAAGAGCCTTTGCACAGAGCATTTGGAGAGATGGCAGTATGAAGCATTGTATTATTTCCAGCGTTTGCTCTATTATTTGGACAGGCCACTTTGTCTTTTTTTTTCATTTGATCAATGTTGCAACATTTCTTTTACTGTATAAATGTGATGCCAAATATGTGGCTGGAATAAGGTGAAAAGTATTAATACTATTTTCAGACTTTCTGTTTTTCTCCATCATACAGAATGGACAATGTTGCTACATATCAGGATGGAATAATAATAATAATAAAAAGATATATATTGATTTTAACAGGATAAACATGAAGATCACTTAGGTCTAAGGATGGACAAAGGGAAAATATGGGGGACGCTAATAGTCACACAACTCTCTAAACTATAACACTCTCCACATACATATACATAGGGGATCTGTTATTCAGTCAATATCTTTCAGTAATGCCCCATTAACCTGCACACCTGGCTCCTTTCCATTGTAGGGAAAATGTGAGAGGGTAGAAGGGGCAATTAGATAGTCCACTGCAAGTGTTTGTGGGGGCACATTGAAGGGATTTCCTTTTTATAAATCATAAATATAAGATTGGTGGGGATGTAGCTCTTGGTATCCCCAGAGATCAGCTAAGAGGCAGGGGCCTCAGTGGGATCTTAACACCTTTCAGTCCTTTGAAATTGCCCAATTGGCAGCAGCAAATGAGCGCCACCTTTTATAAGACCCAATCAGTCATGCAGCCATTTAAATTCCTTGTCATTGGCTGCACACCCCCTGTTCAGACGATAACGATAATTGCTTACTCGTCAGCTGATCTCTGGTTCTGATCTCTGGTCAGCGGGGTTGTCTAATGTATTAGTATTTTTTTTTTTTAAATAGTGTTACATTAGGTAATAGTTTTTTCATGTACAGACTGCATTAATGTGGTTGTCCAGGTGCAAATATATATATAATTATGGCACAATGTGAGCTGCTTTAAAAAAAAAAAATCTAATATACTCACCTGCCCTGATCACCCTGCCCCTGCTCCTCAATGCTCTTGGCTTTTTCCTGCTTCTAATGAAATGCCAACCATGCAGCAACAGCCCGCTCGGCCAATCAGTGGCTACAGAGGAGAGCTGCAGGTTCCTGTGGGGTTGGCACTTCATCAGAAGCAGGAAGAAGTTTAGAGCATCAAGGTCAGGGAATTGGGGTCTGGTAAGTATGCTTTATTTTTATCTTTTTAGCAGCACTTTGTAGTGGTCTGACATCTTTCCAATTTGTGCTGTGCATCACAGTAAAATGATTTTTTTTCTGTTGTTTGACTGGCGTGCTGGACATTATTTATTCTAGGTTGCGGGTGGAAGTGTTTTTGTATCCTGTGCCTTGCTCTTGTTTTCCAGACGGCAAAGCGAGCTGTTTGTGGAGCCGCCAGACACAGGAATTATGTTTCCTCTTTTGGAGTAATAGATTACATTGTGCATCCTTACATTTGTCAGAGACACCTGTGGCAGCTTGGGACTTAGAAATGCAATGTAATAATTCAGATACGTGTGTGTCCGATAGAATAATACCGCACAGACAAGGCTTTCCTGACAAATGACCTTGTGCCTAAAGAGCTGACGCGTGCACAATTCGGAGCTGCGAGATTACCGGGTTATTGAATGTTTGCTCTAATCACACCTGAATTAGCTTATCTAGTCAAAATACTCCCATAGCTTCCAAGGAAAAAGGAATGCTTCCATTGTAGGAGATTACTTTCATCTTTCTTGTTGCATACCTCCAAGACAGGATTTCTTAGGATTTTTAGAATATACTGTGATTTTTTTTCTTTTTCTTTTCTGAGACCGGTATGTTTGAGTGTTATCATGATACTAGTCAAAAATGTAGCTGAATCTAGTGCAGTAATCTTGTATGATTAAAAAAAAAATAATAATAATAAATTACCCTTGTCCCCTGCAGGTCTTGTGTGGCTCTTTCTGGCCCTACTTCCCTACTCAAATGATCACTGGCCGAGTGATTGGCTAAGAGCTCCTCAGATATCTTGGGGGACATTTATGAAGCGTCCGCCTGACACATACGCCAGAGAGAAGGTGCAGATTCACCCCTTCTCCCCGGCGTATGCCTCCCACACGCCACACTTGACCGATGGGCAGGATGAGGGAACTTGGGGGGGGGGGGGGGGGGGGCGTGACAACCTCCTGTGCCTCATTTATCATGATTTACGCCTTGCAGGTGTAAATCATGATCTAAATTTAGATTGCAGGTGTGGATTTAGTACGCCGAGCTCAGGTTCGGGCGCCAGGCTGGCCGCATTCACTAAGAGGCATGAATCCTGCCGTGCAAAAGGGGGCAGGACCTTATATAAATCCCCCCCCCCCCCCCTTGTGTTTGAAGCATGAAAAAGAGATCAGCAATGGAGGAACAGAAGTAGCTGCCATGAAACTTGTGGGGGACCAGGTGGTTAAGATGCTTATTTAGTAGCCAATTACGGTGAACTATTAGCCTGGCTTGCAGGTCCTTTTACACGGAGCGATTATCGTTGGAATTTGATTAATGACTGCATTTGAGCGATAATCTGCTTGTGTAAACACAGCTAACGATCAAGCGACCAGCGAGAAATCGTTCATCTTGGTGTTTCAACGTGTTTTCTCAAATAGTCGTTGGTCGTTCGCTGATAATTCGCAGATCGCCTCGTCTAAACAGTCTTTCAAATATTCATCCTAGTGTGTGAGATGGCCTTAACCAATCTTAAAGCAATAGTAATAACAATTTTTCAAACAATTTATCTTTCCGTCTAAACGCTGATCGGCATAAAAAACTAATTGTTACGTTGAAATTGTTAACCAATCGACCATTAGCCTGCTATTAATAGACAGCTGATTCCTTCTTAAAGGAGAACTCTGGTCAGGGGAATTCTTTTTCAAAGTTGCAGGGGTGGGGGGGTGTGAGAAAAAAAATGCACTTACCTTCCTGGCTCCAGCACTGGTGCCTGCAGTCTGCTGTTCCGGTCCTCAAACGCGTTCTGGTCTATAGAAAAGCCAGTCAGCAGCTGTAGCGGTGTCCTGCCTCTGACTGGCTAAGTGGGCTTGACATGTCATGTCCCAGCTCCCTACTCAGACCATAAAGTGGCTGGGGACCGGTGCTCCAGGCTGTGGGCAACAGCGCTCAAGCCAGCAAGGTAAGCACAGTGTTGTTGTTTTTTTCCTTTTACCTACTCCCTCCCAAAGTTCTCCTTCAATGTTCATAGGGAAAAGGCTTTCAGTTAGTGGTAGTGGGGCACTTTTGTTGTACCATACTAGAAAAAAAATTATTTTTTTTCCTGGTAAAATTTTGCTGTGTTTGGTAAAAAAAAAGTTTAGTTTTTTTTCTGCTATCTAGTGATGAGTGCTGCAGTCTTCTGCCTCTGAATGTTGCTGCGGGGTACATGAGGGCTAGAAAATACCATTGTGCACTGTTGGACTATATATAGAAGGACCTTCTCTCAGGTTATGGAGCTGCTGAACTCTGTGCTTTGAGGATTTGATATAGATAGTATTTTGGAAACATTTTACTACGCAATGAATAACCTTCATTTTCTGAAGCTGTAGTACCGCCTTTTAAGGGACTATCCCAAAATTAGGCAGTACCTGTCATCAAAAACCTTTTGACGTGTTATCTGACATATCAAAAGTTATTGATCACAGTGGGTCTCACTTTGATCAGGTGATACAGTCTAGGAGAGAGCACGACAGTCGTGCCATCCACTCCTTGGCCACATCTTTCCGACAGCCGGGGAGTGGATTGCGCTGCCGCCGTGTCCTCTCGTCCACTAAATCTCCTGATCGCAGCAGGTCTTAGCAGATCAGAAACTTTGTGACATGTATGATATGTCAAAGGTTATTTTTGATTACATGTACTCCCTAAAGGTCATTCCAGGTCCAACAGACAGCTGATTGTTAGGGATCTGATCGTTGGGACCCCACTTAATACAAAAACAGATACCTCATATCCCCCAAGGGGATGGAATAACAACACGTCTGCAAGACCACCAGTCCCTTTGCTCTCTGTGGGAATTGCTGAGCGCTGAACTCTATAGTGGTAGTAGTGGGACTGACTAGGAAGCAAACTGCATGGTGTATGCTTTCTTTTATAGCTACAGTCTGTGTGAGTTGCCCTCCTTGTATGTTCTCCCCATTATTCACATTCCCTTCTTAGTCTTCCTCCCTGCTGCCTCCCTGTTTAGACTACAAAAATGCTGTTTGTTGGAGGTTTACATTGGTTTATTGGCAAAAAGTATTTGACATATATCACAGAATGTCCAGGGATACAGTTGCACTGCCATGGGATTATTTGTGAATGATGGATATCAATAAATTGAATTTTGTGCTAAATTTTGATTTTGTCATTTTTAGTCTCCCCACTCTGTGTCTGTGACCTCGACGGCCCCATAGACTTGCATTGAAAGTCTGCCTGGACTGCGTGAAGTAAATGCACTGTGCACAGACTTCTCCCCTCTCATTCTCCTGAACACTCAGACCATGACTGATCAAATGACAGTGCCCATTTAAGCATTGGGTTCAATGGACTGAAAGTAGTGTGATAATGACTGTTGAGTTCATTTCTGTTAATTGTTGGACTCCAAAGTAAAGGAGGCCGCCTTTCAAAGTCACAAAAAATAGCAGTATATGGAAGAGGACTAAATGTAGTCACTGAAGTTGAGCGCAATTCGGGCATGCTTGTGTCCGTCTGAACCCAGAAGTCTCTGCATTTGATTAGCGGTGGCTGAAGAAGTTGGATGCAGCCCTAGAGAGTCCTGGAAAACATAGATACAACCTATAGCCTATGGCTGTATCCATGTTTTCCAGACTGCCTTAATGCTGCATCCAACTTCTTCAGCCACCGGTAACCAAATGCTGAGACTTCCGGGTTCAGACGGACACAAGCATGCCCGAATTGCAGTCTACTCTAGTAGTTACTATTAGGTAAAGGTAGAGCCCTGTAGTATTGTAAACGTATCCGATTTTTTTTCTATCTTTCTTAATACATACACTTCTCAATGGGAAAAACTTTTTGCTTTCTTATCATTCTTTGATAGTCAAGCTAGTAACCTTTTTTTAAGCAAACTTTCCTGAAAGAATGCTTACTTCTGACTCTGTCGTGTTTATTTTTTTCTATTACTATAATCCATTCACCTCTTATAAATACCTTGATAATCCAGCGCGATCCTGATTCACAATGGAGCCTGTTTGTATAACAGCTGAAGCAGAACGTGTTCCCTGTGATTCCGCCTTAAGCTGATGTTTGAACCCATTTGTGAACTATCTAAACCATCAGAGTATTTTTACAGGGTATATTTCCAGGACTGTCAGTGGATATTATATGGTATAATACAAGAGATCTAGGGAAAGCTTAAATCCACACCCCAGAACTGTAAGTGTTTATTCACACGGGACAGAAAAGCTGCAGCTCTTACCTGTGGATTATAGTAGCAGACATTACAGATGTCATCCACAGGCTGCAGATGTTTTCCATACGGAGAAATGAACCTGCTACGTGTCTATTCCGATATGTAGCATGACAATTCATTGCAGGTTTTTGTTCCGGTTTTCCATGTAGCATCTGCATGTTAGACTTTTGTATTTCACTGCGGATTCACCATAGCGGAAAATTGCCTTCACACAAGGACAAAGCCTAAACCTTAGATATTGCCAGATGTTATTATAAGAGGCTTAAAGTGTACCTGTCATTGCGTTAGAGAAAAAAAAAAGTTAGGCTCCCTAGAGCTCCATTATAAATCCGACTCTTTTTTTTTTTTTTTTTTTTTTTTTCTAACTCCGATTACAGTGTGGACTCTTTGCAGCGAGGTCTTCTCCCCGCTTCTTCTCCCAATCGATATGGGTGTGAACACTCAGACCCAGCCCGATCAAAACTTTTGACATGTCTCCATGAAATGGCGGATCAAAAACGGATCAAAACGGATGCACACTAATGCATCAGTTTTTGCCATCCGTTTTTTGCAAAGAACGGATTGCAAAAACGCAGTGTGAACCCAGCCTTATGCATATATATGTTTATACACATTAAAATATGGACTCTTTGCAGCGAGGTCTTCTCCCCGCTTCTTCTCCCAATCGATCTGGGTGTGAACACTCGATCAAAAGCCCGATCAAAACTTTTGACATGTCTCCATGAAATGGCAAGTTTTTTGTAACTACAGTGACACTTTAAAACTAGTAAATTCAACAACATTACTATTATCCTGCTTTCTTTCTAACCACTTTTGTTTCTAAGCTTTTTTTTTTTTTTTTCCATTTTTTGCACACAAATCCTGAATATTTTGTCCATCCTATTGAACGAATTTTTCAACTTCTTGCTAAATTGAAGCTGAGTTCAGGCATTACATTAATCAATCTAATTTAAAGGGGCTATCCAGCATTTAAAAAAAGAAAAAAAAAAAACATAGCCGCTTTTTTGCAAAAAAAAGCAGCATCACCCGTGTCCCTTGGTTACAGTTCAGCTCCATTCCCTTCAAAGGAACTGACCTGCAATACCATACCCAAACTGAGGACAAGAGTGGTGCTGTTTCTGGAAGGAAGCATCTATGTTCTTCTAAGCCTGACTGATTCTATAATAGTCACGTTAAAATTGGAATATTTCATCTAATTAATGTCCTTTTATGAATCTGTTTTATTTTCTTAGTGACAGAACTAATTATCTTTTTTTTTCCCCCACCTCTGTGGTTTACTATGCAACATAGAGAAAATTTTGTTCGGTGGGTCGGTAGCTTATTAAAAAAAAAAAATTCTCCATTGCGTTACACAAGCTATCTCTTTCTGCCTGTAGATTTACGGGGGCTTTTTATTGGTTCTATTATGGGGTACGATTATTACTTTTTGTATTTTTACAGTGTTCACAGTGCAATTCCAGTGACATGTTTATTTTATTGCTCAAGTCATTACAGTTGTGGGGATACATATATGATATACAGTGGTACCTTGGTTTAAGAGTAACTTGGTTTAAGAGCGTTTTACAAGAAGAGCTCAGTTTTTCAAAATTGTAACTTGGTGTAAGAGCATTGCTTTGGTTTAAGAGCTTCTTGTACTGGGTGGGAGAGCGAGTGGGGGAGAGACATGGTCTGCATAGTGGGGTCTACAGCCCTGTACTCTGACCCAGGAAGTCTGCCTCACCTTCCAAATCATAGCAGATCCACCTCAGGCTGGGGCTTACATCAGAGGACAGGACTGTGGAGGTAATCTCTCCATAGCTGTAACCCCTCTCTCCCCGGACAGAGAGTGCTGCTATACTGTGCCCACATCTGTCCTGCTCATTCCTTCATGCTCCCTGCAGTCTCTGTCAGCCCTTGTGTTTTCCATTCTCCCCATTACTGTACAGTAACTTATAATATGGCGTATTCAATTGTTTCTAAATGTTTGTTTTATTTATTTTACGTTATTCAGAATAAAAAAAATCTCAGAATACTCAGAATACCAAAGCTGTTTTAGGGCTCAGCCACACTAGCGTTTTTCTTTGTTTCTAACGGATCCGTCCATATTAATTTAACGGATGAGCATAAACTGATGAGCAGATTGATTCAAACTGACTGCAAAATGTTCATCTTTTTTTAATGGTCCGTTTGTATTTTGGCTTAGAAAAACTGACTTTTGTACATCTGTTTGCATCAGTCAGCATCCGTTTTTCTATCCGTTTATTTTTCTTCTTTGGTTTCTTGCTGCTTCTGCGCATGCTCAGTGCAAAAACGGATGAAAAAAAACGTATGTGAACGGAAATACCTTCCGTTTTAGATCCGTCCTCATTGACTACAATGTTAAAAAAAAACGGAAATGCACTTTCCGTTCGTGATCCGTTTTTTTAAGCGGAAAGAAAAATACTGCAAACACTTTTTTCTTCCCTTCAAAAAAACTGATCTTGAACGGATTGCATGCAAACGGAGCACAATTAGGGCAAGCGGAGAACACTAAAATATCATGGGAATCTATGGGGATTTTAACGGATCAGACAGTTTCCGTTTTGCTTACTCCAAAACGGAAAAGGTAGACTGAATGGTGCCGGATGGTCAAACGCTGATGTGAACGTAGCCTTAGGCTGGGTTCACACTGCGTTTTTGCAATCCGTTTTTTTCATCCGTTTTTCTCATCCGTTTTTTTTTTTGCAAAAAATTGATGAAAAAAACGGATGCATTTGTGTCCATCCTTTTTAATCCGTTTTTCCATTGACTTCCATTATAAAAAAAAAACATTTCAAAACGGATCCGTTTTTTTGACGGACGCAAAAACGTAGCTGACACTATTTTTGTGTCCGTTAAAAAAAACGGATGCACACTAATGCATCAGTTTTTGCCATCCGTTTTTTGCAAAGAACGGATTGCAAAAACGCAGTGTGAACCCAGCCTTATGCGTATATATGTTTATACACATTAAAATATAGGCAAAATACTGCAGTAAAATAGATATAGAATGTGACCCTGATTTTAATTTCATAATGTGCTATGTTAAAGTCTATAGAAAAATGTCAGTCTATGCAAATTAGTTTTTTCTTTATACAGTGCGTGCGCATTATGGTTGTTTCCATAGATTTTAAAAATACAATTCATTTTTACCACTTTTTAGCTGCTATATTTTTTGTGTGTTAACCTACCCTTAAACTGGTTTATGATAACCTATTTCTGTGAGTCCATCTCGGATGCTGTGTATGGGTCCGAGGTTCAGCCGTGGGATATTTCAGATATGCTGTAGGTTATCATCAGGATTTTCTCCAGTTAAATGCAGTGATTCAGAAAACGGCTCCTTTGGAAATTGCTATTTATGCATTTTATCTCCCCAGCACATTGATTACACAGGCCATAAATATAAATCATCTTCTGTTCTTGGCACTTGTCCTAGGTGCACTTAATAAGTCTAGGGCTTATCTGGCATAGTACCATCAGTATGAATGGATTCACACTTTACTCATTAGGGTCATAAAGGTCATAAAGCGATACATAGCTGAGGCTGCACGCTGTGACATTCACTTTTATCCCTTTAACTGGTATGTATGCCTTTATGTATTCTGCCTGTTGTCTGTGTCACAGAACACACTGACAAATGTAGACAGATTGATGCTATTAGTTTCGGAAGGAGATTTGCTAGAGATTGTTTGGGGCAAAAAGATGGCACACGATTAGTCTTAGATTTAGGGTGTCCATTACAGCTATGGCTACTGGTTTTGGCAAGAGTTTGTGTTAATAATCATGTCGGTGTTGTACTCACTAGGGATGGTCCTAACCGAGTTCGACCCGAACTCTTGGGAATGATTCCCGCTGTCTGCCCGCTCCGTGGAGAGGGTGGATACAGCGGGAGGACCTCCTGGAAAACTGGGATACAGCCATAGCCATAGGCTGTATCCCAGTTTTCCAGTCAGTCCTCCCGCTGTATCCACCTGCTGCATGGAGCGGGCAGACAGCGGAAATCTGCTGCCGAGCGTTCGGGTTCATATGAACCCGAACCTCTGCAGTTTTGGACCATCCCTAGTACTCATGTACTCTGGACAATGCATGAAGTTTTCTTCTTTTTTTTTTGCATGGTGTTGGTAGGGAGATTAAACATTCTTTGTCTAAAGTGCCCCTTTTCCCTTTCTTAAGTGGAATTTTTTGGTTTAGTGAAATGCTGTAACTATTATAATTTTTCCCCTATAGGACCTCCATAGGTTTTAAAAAAAAAACACACTTAAACATGTGTAAATGTGTGTTTGCTTTCTGTGGCTTTTTTTTTGCCCACATTCTGAAACCTCATGATCGAAGAATCACATGGTTTGTAGTGAAAAAAAAAAAAAACACCCCGGAAAAGCATGTACCAATATATAAAATTTAAAGGAAAACACAGTTTATTCGTTTGTTGGCTGATCTTGGGCCTTTTTATGTGGGCCGATGATTTGTAGTGAATGTTACTCCTAAATGCTAATTTTTCTGGTAATCGGCCTATGTAAAATATTCTTTGATAGTATTGATCTTGGGAATATTAGTAGCTTCCTTGTTACAGACCTGGCATGGTGCATAACTTAAAAGTTCCAGGATAGATCTGTATACTTATATTTTTCCCACCATAAATAATTGTGGCAAATCTTCGGGATATGCGGGGGTCACAGAAGTGGGAAAAGTGACCACATACTTGCATGGCTTTATAACTGAGCTAATTCACCATCTATAGGGAGAGGAATTGAATTTAGAGTGTTTTGTAGTCCGGGTTCGAATAAGCCAGGAAATAATTTCAGAACACTATCCAGTTCTGGTCCTAAGTGTGTTTGCAGGAGAAGAGCAGAAAAGTTTAGCTGTGGGGTAAGCTGAACAAGGACTTAATACTAGGACCTAAGTGGGCCTCTGGCCGGGCCTAGTGTATCTGGCTATCCATCATGAACCAACAGATCTGTACCCTGCAGTTGTTAATCACAGCAATGTGGTTGGTAAATCTACAATAACAGTATGTAAACCTGCCTGGGATAAACATATATCTAGATAATGAGAAAGGAAATACTAAAAGGGCAGACTAGATGGATCAAGTGTTCTTTTTCTGCCCACAATCTTCTATGTTTTTATCACTGATGAGACAAGACATGAGTTTTTGCTGCCCTTAAGCCCCAATGGAAGATAAGCGGCCTCTCTGCTACAACATTGGGCAAGCAGACTTGAACCTCATGCCTTTGGACTCTCCTTTAAGAAAACAAAGCCATGTTCACAGGGAGTTTTTTTGGGGACTACAGGGATTCTTTTTGGGGACTACTGTGACCATTGTCAAAGTGCAACCCCGCATCACTGTATCAGCCTAAGGACTGTAAACACTGCATCCACTTTGACCAAGACTTTGGCCAAGTGAGGAATATTACCCTTAGGCTGGAAACACACACAGCTTTTTTTTTTTTTTTGGAAGGGGATGGGGGGGACTGCCACTGTAGTTTTTTGCCCAAACCAGAAAAGGATCTAACATAAAAGACAAGTACAAGTCCTCCCTTTATGTTGTGCTCCCCATTTGAATCCACTTCTGATTTTGGTGCAAAAACTGCAGTGGAGTTTTTTTTTAACTGCTGTGTGTGTTTCCAACCTCAGTGTTCTTACCAGAACCTCACTTAAAGGGGTTGTCCAGCAAAAATCTTTTTCTTTTAAATCAACTGATGTCAGAAAGTTATATAGATTTGTAATTTATTTCTATTAAAAAATCTCAAGTCTTCCCATACTTATTAGCTACTATATATCCTGCAGGAAATGTTGTTTTGTTTTCAGTCTGTCACAGTGCTCTCTGCTGACACCTCTGGCCAAGACAGGAACTCTGTCTCGGTTTTCTATGAATCCCCACTGAAAACCTCTCCTGCTCTCTACAGTTCCTGTCTTGGCCAGAGATGTCAGCAGAGAGCACTGTGTCAGACTGAAAACAAAACAACATTTCCTGCATGACATATAGTAGCTAATAAGTATGGGAAGACTTGAGATTTTTTAATAGAAATAAATTACAAATCTATATAACTTTCTGACATCAGTTGATTTGAAAGAAAAAGCTTTTCGCTGGATAACCCCTTTAACATCACCACCACCCCTGAGCTACTGCAGTTGTCCATATGACTTTGTCCGTACATTGAAAACTAATGCTGTCAAATACTGAACCACTTACTTGTCCATACCAAGAAAATATTGAGGTTCATTACTGTTATACATTGCTGTGTGGAATAGTCAAGTCATGGCTAGTATAATCCTTTAGAATTGGATTTTTTTAGACTTTTAAGCGGGATGTTGAAACTCAAGTTATTTCTCTGCTACAATTGTAGAACATTGCAAAATGATCCCTTAATTTCTCTGTCAACCACTAATACTTTTCTTGGTTGTGTTAACGTCCTCTTGACATTTTCCACATCCGCAGTTAGAAAATGAGAAGCAACCACTTACGTTCCAAGCAAAACAGGCGGTGATACATTGTTGGCAAGTCATGTTAACGCAGGGGAGCATTTCCCTCTTTCCCTCCTGACTAATATCTATTTCCTGTTGAGGTTATTTTTTTTTTCTGAAACTTTACAAAAATGCACCTTAAAAAAAAGAAGAAAAAAAAAAAAAACACTTAATTTAACAATTTAAATTGTTCTCCAGGGTGTAAATGGTCAGGGACTTATTTTTGTTGTGTGAAGAGAACAAGTGGAGCAGTTCTGATACCAGCCTATTTCCAGCTTCCATTTTTCTAGTACAGGTGATAAAAATTAATTGCCTGGTTGTTTGCTTTGGGCCGCAATGTTACGTTTTTCCCCCTCCACTATTGTTTTCTCTTCCTTTGTACATGAGGTTCAGTTTGTGGTAAGAAGAATTTGAAGTCAATCTGATTTTCTGTATTTAGGCTAGTAACAGTTTAGTCTATAATGCCAATGCAAATGTAACAAACTTCCCTTAGAAAAGTTCTACTTTTGTATACTTATAAGTTTCTCTCTTTCTCTGTCCTTAACTTAAACTTCTCACGATATCCAAGCCATTCTTTAGGGCCAGTTCACACGGAGTAAAAGTGGCGCAATTCCGTGGTGGAGAGTGTCATGTCATGGCAGCGGAGAGGCGTGGAGAATGAGGGCACTCGAGCCCTCTTAAACACAACGTGTATGACATGGAGACTGGATTGGTTTTCCTAGTTTCAGGGTACTATTACACGGAATACACGGAACGATAATCGGCCCGATTCGGCCGATTATTGCTCCATGTAATAAATACAACGACCAGCCAATGACAACGATCATCGGCTGATCGTTGATATAGGTTTGGACCTATTTTCGTTGGGCGCCGATCATGCACTGCTACGTGTAATAGTGGTGCGTGGCCAGCGACTGATGATATACATTACCTATCCACGTTCCAGGGCTGCTGCTGAGGTCTTCTTCTTCCCGGGTCCTGCGCGCTCTAGCTTCAGAGTGGCCTGTCAGCTGACAGGCCACCCGGCGAATCACAGCCCGCGGCGGTCCCGGCCTGTGATTGGCTGAGCGACCTGTCAGCTGACTCTGAAGTTAGAGCATGCGGGACCCGTGGAGAAGCGGACCGCAGCAGCAGCCCTGAAACGTGGATAGGTATTGTATATAGTTAAGCAAGGGCTGCAAGGACATCTGTAACGATGTTCCTGCAGCCCTTGTTTAACGGTTATCAGGCCGTGTAGTAGGTCCAGTAAACGAGCAACAATCTAGCAGATCGCTGCTCGTTTACAGGTATTATCGGGCACCCATTGGCCCGTGTAATACCACCATTACTCTACTACATGTGAACTGGCCTGTATAGACATTGTTAGGTGAGTATATTTATTGGTCAAACACTTATAAAGACACATTAAGTCGTCTTCAACGTAGACTTTATTCACTTGTATTGATACAATCTTGTGGCTGTGTGCATCATTCACTCGAGGTGACTAGCGCTCCTTCCCCTGCCATGACTACATGGGGGGGGAATATATATATACATACAGTTTACATTGTCTATAAGGATGGCTCTGATACTGTGAAAAGTTTATGAATGTATGCCAAGATAAGGGAATATCAGCGGTCTTCTTGAGATTCATTGAGAACTTGTGCATGGCATTATACCAGCAATTCTAACTTTGTCTGTCCCGAACTTGCCATTTACTTTTAAAAACTGTTCAAATCCTCCTTAAATAGACTAACAGACAAACAAAACATAGCTGCAGCTTGTATTGAGTGTGAATGCTGGATTCACAGTTTCGACTTCTCAGTACTGCTTTATAATGTCCATGTTGCTGCTGCTTTTGCGGGTGTGTTATAGAGATAAGGGGAGCAGGGTCTTCTCTTTTGTGTGCTGTGCACTCCACCCACTAACACAGACTAGTGAAAATTCCTTTTTAAAAAAAAAAAAAATTTCAAAAAATGTTATAAAATTTCACAAATACACTATAGTAATTCAAAACAATATCATCTGATTGTGGTCAAATAAATAACATAACAATATACAAACTATTCAAAAGTATAAAATTGGTCCTTAGTGCCCAGACCCCCACCAGTCAGATTTTCTGCCGTATTACTATGATATAGCAAAAAGCTTCTTAAAAGTATTATTACACCAGTTCATGGCGGTAATGTTATTGACTGCCCCCCCCCCCCCAGTCACAGGATATGAATGTTGTCTAGGAACAGATTTTTCGCTACAACTTTGTTATCAGGAAATGATAGAACTGTAATGGACGGCTAGGCCTTTTGTGCCTTGACATGCGTGACCACAGTGATTTTTGTGCCTGCAGGTGTTCTTATAATCTGGACAGTAAAGTGTTTATTAAAGCATTTGCTTCCCTTTCTCCCATTGCAGAAGAATAAAAGGGCAGCAGCTAGAAATGACGAAAACACTTGCTGCCTGTGGAATCTGCTGATACACGCGTTATCAGACTTTTCTTACACATAAGAGCCAGAATTGTAGTAGTATTGTGTCCTGCCATTGTGCATCGGAAAGCCTGGCTGAAGTGTTGACTGCGCTCGCTGGGTGGTCCAATGAAGTTGCATCTGGTATTATTGCAATGCAAATGAGCACCTGTAAAAACAAATGTATGTTTTGGCCAGTCAGTAGGTGAAAATGCGCTGAGCGCTGGAGAATCAACCTACACCTGCGATGAAAGATAACTACTGTCTGGGGATAGTAAATGTGTCCAGATCGAGCAGGTGGTGTTGGTGGAAAGAGTGTTTATACTGGACAAGCCTCCCGGTAAACCAGATAATCCAATGCTCTAGCAATGTGTTGTTCCTGAGGGTTGGATGGATGTGGATAGCTACCTGTTTGCTTCTCATGATGTATTTATTATTAAAGCTCCTTCGGATAACCGCAAAACTTAACGTGATCCCGATAACTTTGCTCGTGTAGTTTTTGCACAGGTTAAGGGCATATGGGGTAAATTCGCACATAACAGTTTTTGTTGTTGCAGAAATTCTGGGACAGATCTGCTGCGTGTAAACTTATCCTTACTGTGTTAACACATGCAGTGACACAATTGTGTTACACCATCAGTCAGTTGTGTTACTGCATTATTCCATTGTGTTGCTGCATCATTTCATTGCAGTAATTGATCATTTTTGTGGCGTCCAAACTCCCTTCGTTGTGTTAACACAATGAAACTCCAATGTGTGTGAACATACACTAAAGTGAATGTATTATTTAGATTTAATTTTATTGATTAGAAGCAGATACTAATACATTTTCTTTTATCGAATATGTTTTTATTTTCAGATTATAAGGGTATTTTTATTTTATTTTCTTGTAGACTATTATGGGGGTAGCCATCTTGCCTCAGCTTTTTTTTTTTTCTTTTAATGTGTACTTGTCGTTGGAACTTCCAAAGTCTAAATCCACAGTATGTGTGAAATAAAGCAATTTACTTGATTATTTGTTATCATGCTCTAAAACAAACCTATACTTACCAGAAATCCAGGTCCAGTCTCCTGAAGCTTTTTATTTTTCTGCTGGTTGAAAAAAAGAGACTAAACACACAAGGTCTAACCGGCACAGAGAGTCGAGGCTTAAAGAGGATGTACCATCAGCTACATCCTCTTGAATTTGACCCACCGATAGAACTGCGCCGTCATGGGGATGCCAGTGCCGCAGTCTGTTTTTCGAACCGCGGCCCAGTTCCCCTGTACGGCGCCATTCTATGCACAGGTACCAGGTCGGTTCTCAAGCACTGGAGGCAGGCCAGCCCTCCCCGTCCCCAGTGGGAGGGAATTCCCTCCCTGCTATGATGCTGCTCCTTTAGAATTAATGGAGCCGCGTCATAGAGGGGAGGGAATTCCCTCCCACTGGGGGCGGGCTGGCCGGCCTCCAGTGCTTGAGCACCAGCCGGTAACCGTGGATAGAACAGCACCGTACACGGGAATCGGCCGCGGTTCGAAAAACGGACCACGGCACCGTCTTTCCTATGATGGCGCGTTCTATCCGTGGGTCAAATTCAAGAGGATGTACCTGATGGTACATCCTCTTAAATGTGCCCATCAAATAAATGACTTCCTTCTCTCTGAGTGTAGATTACCTGGGAAACACTGGACTTCCTGTTTTTAGACTCTTTGTAAAAAAAAAAAAAAAAAAAGAAAAGAAGTAAGAACACAGGAAGTGCAGTGTTTTCCATGATGATTAAAAAAAAATTAAAATAATGCAAATTGCAAACTTGCTTAATTAACATCTACTGTTGATTTAGGTTGTAAACGTTATAACAACAGTGACACTTTAAGCATTTAGAAACATGCTTTACAGCTAGCCCCTTGGACCGCAGCTGGCGCTGTTCACTTATATTGTAGCCTCTAGGCATGCTCTATGACCTGTGCAGGTGTCATTGTGCAGCAAGGGCCTGACCTCATCTTATCTATATACTGGTGTCGCCTTTTGTTGTTGTCCTGTTAAAAAACGATCTTTGCATAGCAAAAAGTATCAGCTAATTATTGCACCCAGAATAAGAATTGAAATAAAGATTTTAGAATTATTGTATACAATAGATAGTAAAATTGAAAATTAGTACAAATCTAAAAATTCTTAAAACATAAAATGTGACAACATGTAAAATAATAGGTTTATCAACATTAGGTTATTTGCTCATGACACATTTTCCTAAAAGGGGTTATGCAAGATTAGAAAAGACAGCTACTTTCAAAAGTAGCTCCACCCCTGTCCTCAGATTGAATGTGGTGTTACAGTTTTGCTCCATTCACTTTAATAGAACTGAGCAGTATAACCTCACCCAAACTGAGGACAGGAGAATGTGCTGTTTCTGGAAGAAAGAGGCCATGTTTTTCTAAGCCTGGATAACCCCCTTTAAAGTGACCTACCAAAGTACTTTCCCTTTAGTATACATATCAAATATTTTTTCACCCAAATTGACGCCAAAGACGATTTTTTTAGACGTAGGATATGTAAGCATTTTGGTCATGTCACGTCATGATATTTCAATTATTATTCTACTAATTGAGATTGGTGCCAATTGATCGGAATTCTTCATTAACTTCAAATGCAAAAGAACAAATTCTTCTATTGTGCGCACAGTCTGAATGTAGAGAACTAGGGCTTTACCTATGGCGGGGACAAGAGCCTTCGATCCTGAGGAATGCTTCTTTATTGCATTGCGTTCTTCTTTAAACTATCCAGAGAAGCACAATGAGTTCTTCCAGCCCTTTAACTTTACACCAGACACTTTTTTTTTTTTGTTGTTGTTCATATCCTTTACATACAGGACATAGTTTTGCAGTCCAAAGCGTTTTGGAATAGCTGAATATAAGTGTGCTTCCTGAGTGCCCACACGGGCCTGCCAATCCGAAATGCCACACATCTTAAATTGCAAAAGAGAGGAAGGCTGGTGTGCTGACTCACTGTGCAGGCATGTGCTCTGGGGCATTCAGACATCACTGAAAACCAAACCTCAGCCACAGCTATTTTTTTCATCAGTGGAGCAGAGAAAAAAATATTGTCAGAAAAGCTTTTTTCTGGTGAACTTTAAAAAAAAATATATATATTGTTGAGTCGTAAGTCAGCGCTTTCACTAAACCAGAAAAGCAACTTCATCTAAAACAAGGTCGAAACTTGCAAGCTGGGACGTCCTACATTTTAGCCATTTTTTTTATTGCAATAGCGAACAAACCATCCCCTACTCATATTATATTATAAGTTCATATTTAATTCACATTACAGTTCTGCAAAGAAAATGATGTGTTAGCTATAGCTATTCCCGGAGGGTCTCCGTTGATTACTATTACATATTGAGTTTTACATCAAGTTTTACTTACTAATATTTCATTTAAAACACATTCATCTTACTACTTGCCCCATAGTTCCATAGACGGCTGCAATTGTAAATGTAATTGCTTTGCTTATATCGCATGTCATGGTTGTGTCACATATTCTATATAGTTATAAGCTTGTATAAGTAAATCATGAATAAAATGCCAGATCTACGGTCACACAATGGCAAAACGGTTGAAGAAAGCGAAACCTTCTTAGGCTACATTCACACTGGCTTTTTATGGTTGCTGGGTTGTGTTTCTTTGCATTTTTCTGTATACACATTGTATTTTTCCATCTATTTTGTATACAGATTTCTATATTCTAATATGTAATCGGCAATAACAGTAAATGACAAATGTTAAAAATACTCAAAATAAATCCAATGAAAGAATTGGGTTTATTACATACTAAGCTCATAGGGTTTATATGTTAAACTTATCCATAGACCTCCATTACCTGTGTGTATATATGTTAAAAATATCCATAGACCTCTGTTACGGAGGCTGGAGGCCAATAGAGTGTTATTTTGGTCTCCATTTGGGTGGTATGCTGCATTTCATTAAAGGGGTAGTGCGGCGGTAAAGAATTATTGACAGAATAACACACATTACTAAGTTATACAACTTTGTAATGTATGTTATGTCTGTGAATGGCCCCCTTCCCGTGTCCCACCCCCCCCCCCCCACCCGTGTACCCGGAAGTGTGGTGCGCTATACATACCTGTCACGTGCCAACTCGTCTCCGATCTTCAGTCTGCGATGTCGTCTTCGGACGGCCGGGCCGAATCCCTCCGAGCGTCCTGACTGCCGGCCGCCCTCTTCAGCGTCATCGGCTGCTCAGCCGCGATTGGCTTAGCCAAACTGTGCACAGCCAATCGCGGCTGAGCATCTGATGACGCTGAAGAGGGCGGCCGGCACTCAGGATGTTCTGAGGGATTCGGCCCGGCCGCCCGAAGACGACGTTGCAGACTGAAGATCGGAGACGAGTCGGCACGTCACAGGTATGTATAGCGCACCACACATCCGGGTACACGGGTGGGGGGGGTGGGACACGGGAAGGGGGCCATTCACAGACATAACATACATTACAAAGTTGTATAACTTTGTAATGTGTGTTGTTCTGTCAATAATTCTTTACCGCCGCACTACCCCTTTAAAAAAAAGTATTCTATTTGCTATATGTTTTTTGAAACCTTTTAGGGTAACTATCAGCAGGTTAGACAGATAGCCCCTATAGCCCTATGGGCACTGAGGAGGAACGTATGTGTTTTACCTTTCTCCTCGGCGCAGGTCCTGCGCTGTTAGCTGGGGTAAACTCCACGACAGGGCACTGCCGCGTCATCCCCCCTCCATATATTATCATTGGACAAAGCGCCCCGGATGATGTGGCAGTGCTCCGGAGCGGAGTTTACCCTGACTAACAGCGTCCTCCAGGCTATAGGGGGCTATCAGCAGGTTAGAGTTGTGTAGTCTAATGCTTCCATTAGATACTGCCTGTGTATGCATCCACTTCATACTTCAGCATGCAGAGTGGCTTTACCTTAGGGCTGGGATGGGGAACCTTCGACCCTCCAGCCGTTACACAGCTACAATCCCCATGATGCATAGACTGCCAAAACTGTCCGGGAATTGTACTTTTGTAATGGCTGAAGGGCCTCAGTTAGTTCAGGCCCTGTTAGTTCAGGGCAGCTATCACCGGGTCACCTTCTGCTCACGTCATCCCAATCCCCAGTAATTCTCTGGGCGCTGAGCCTCACAGCGGTGTGCAGGAAGCAGTTCATAGATAGACTTGTATTAGGTTTCTCCTCCTTTCAGGTCGTTTACGCTGGATTATCAGCAGTTATCAGCTTGAACAGGTGGTAAAATAGTCGGTCATTTCCGATCTTTTCAAGTCACATCAATGTTGTGTTTACCAGAAGTTCTCCCTTGTAACTAATATGTGTAGCAAACTGTGTAGTAATAGCTATAATACTGAGCTTTGTAAAATAAAGGTGACAATCCTTAACCAATATTAACTTTTCTTTGGTAAATATTTGACTCGTATAGCCTTTTTATTTCTTTTTTTCCTTTTCGTGCGGCATCAGTAGAGAAATGCACTTCTCATCTTACGACACTGACATCTTTTGCTATAAAGGAAAAAATAAAGTCAAGCACGACATTTTGTTGCAGTGGCCTACCTCCCAAAAAGGAGACGTCTAAAGATTTTTTCTGGAGAAATAGTATGCAGATAGATGACCCCAGCCATTGATTGACAGCTTTTAGTGCATTCAGGTGGCATTGTCCCATCCGGTGTCGGAAGACCCTCCGAAGGGCCCAGCCTCGGACACAGTAATGAGTCTCAAAAGTCTAGCAGAAGACAACTGCATTTGAAGCAGGTTTTTGAGCCGCTCACTAGGGTCTGTTTCTTAAGGGGCCTTATTAATGTAATGTCCTACAATGAGAACAATGAGCCTCGTGTATGTGGACATACTCCTAAATGACAGAGATTGGGCTCAAGGTACTTTATATTAACTCTTTTATTAAGATTTTTTTTTTCATATAAATATACAAAAGCAGTAGTTTCAAACATTGGACATACAAAAATATGTTGTGCAACACAATAGTATAACCAGTCCACACACACTGTCTAGAGAGTCACCTCCATCAAGTCTAGCAAGCGCGACCATGGGCCAAGTCCATGGGCAAAAGTGGCTTAGATGCACTTATGAGCGCATTTTACACACGAGAGCCACTAAAGCTCTAAACCGTGTAGCAGGAGAGTACAATGTCTCGCAACGTGCAAGAAACAGTGTAATAAGATTGGTGCAAAATAGACGCAAAAAAAAAGTCGTCAATAAACAATGAGACAACACATACTCATGACAAAGGGAGAATGTAAAAGAAAAACCAGGACAATCAGAAAAAAGACAGGGACAGGCATCGATCAGACAAAAGGGAGGGACTCAAGGTACATTAATCCAACTATCTATATATGTATGCTGTTTCAGATTAGGGGCACAGGACTCACTGCGGACTAAGTAAGATAGCCTTTACTAGTATTTAAAGGTTTTTTTCCAAAAAGTGGGGGTCTGACCACTGGGCCATTGAAAAATGAGTGCCATACTAATTCCCCCCTTTCTTGAATAGAGCGGTGGTTGGGCATGGAAG
The DNA here is from genome assembly GCF_027789765.1 of Dendropsophus ebraccatus. Classification (NCBI taxonomy): domain Eukaryota; kingdom Metazoa; phylum Chordata; class Amphibia; order Anura; family Hylidae; genus Dendropsophus; species Dendropsophus ebraccatus. The sequence goes on from NC_091463.1 coordinate 28,269,887, forward strand.
AGAACAGCCGCATCCTTGTCAAGTCATCGCGCCATTCAAAAAGGGAGACGTTTGTGATTGTGTGACCAGCAGTCATAACCCTACCGATCGGACACTCGTCCCCTTAATGTGATGAATGTCTACAGCATGGGTATAACTCATGGTAAAAATCCATGTTCAGATGTCAATCTATGCTTATAATTTTTTTTATAAAGTCTTCTATTTAATCTTTCCTTTTAATAAACTTTGCAGGTGTAAAGATGAAATGTTATTCACAATGGGTGAATGGTTTACTCTAGGGAGTTGTGCAAGTGTAGCATGTGCAGGAAGAGCCAATGGGAAATGACTGAGTAGAAAGAAAATCTGCTGTATAATAAGATGACACCCCCCCCCTAAAAAAAAAAAATCTAATATGATTTTTACACAATGAAATGGTGAATAGTAAGCTGTAGCGGAGGAACAGGGTGTTTATTTTTACTGGTTAGCAGGCCAAGAACACATCGGCTTGTGTTCTACTGCACATGTGTGCGTCAATTTCTTTCCCAGAAACGAGCAGGTGGAGAACCATATATTATGGTTGTTGTTACATAATCAGACATGTTCATTTTATTGTATACATTTTGTGGTTTGTTACAAGCATGCAAAATGGAGCTAAAAACCCCACAGTAATCTCCTAATAGAATACCGCAAGGCTTGTTTTAGTTGAGAATTCCTCCTTGTACAGCTTCTCCGCACTTTTTTCAGGAACATCTGGGTTTCACACACCCAATGTGCACTGGATGTTTATACTGTGGAGGATGAGAGCTTTTTACGCATATTCTAGGTTTTTGGGTTAAAATTTGGGAATGTTCCAGGAAAAGATTTATCTGCTAGAATTTAATGTACAATCTATGTGAATTACCACTTAAAACCTATGCACAGGGTAGAGGAGTCTCTGGTCGCTGCTCCCACTGCTGGAACTTCTACCAGTCATGAGAATTGTGGGCACTGTCTTCCTCAATGCATGCACGCTTTCTACTCTATTCAGACGCTGACTGGCATGGCCTGCGAACTGACAGGCATTTGTATAGAAAGCATTCTGTTACTGCCAATTTTGTATTGGAAAATTTTGACGGGAAGTGCCCATTTGACCAAACACTGCCAAGGTGAGCCGGACAAGCCTTTTAATAGCAGTAAGCATGTAGTGTAATGTGTGCCACTTAAAGGGGAACTTTCAACAGCTTAGACGAATATAACCTGCTGATAGCTCCCTATTGTTCATGGGGCACTGAGGATGAAGGTATGTCTCTTATGTTGTTTTAATGTAATTCTGTGTCTATAAGGTAAGGACATTTGGAGCACTGCCCCACTCCCAGTGCTCCTATCCATTTCCAACTGGTTTTCCCCTTTTAATGATTACCAGTGAAGAGGGCCAGCCAGGGGTGGGCTGGATCGGCACTCTGGGGACGGGCAGTGCTCCGAAAGCCCTTACCAGACAGAGCATTACATTAAAACTGCATGGGATCAGCACCAAGGATGAAGATAAGAGACATAGTTTTATAGGACATTTGAACACCAGACATCCTGTTGTGTAAGAGCACATACAGTGCTTGCATCTTGCAAGCAGTTGCACTTATTTTCTTGCACCCTTTTCTCACCTAGATATTTTAATGGCCCTAGATATTTTAATGGCCCCCGATATGCTTTTGTCCCATGTGCTGGATATATTTTTCTTCTGCTATCATTTTATCTATTCAGTCTACGTCTCTTTCTCACATTAGTTTCTATTTAGTGTCCTGCACAGACTTTTCTTGCCATGTACTTCTATATTTGTGACATGTTCATACAATTCTCAGCTTTCGCCGGAACCTTCTTCATGTCCCTGTTATCCGGTCGTGTATGCTAATTGTTATTTGCAAGGGAATCCCATTCTATAAATAAAAGTACGTCGCTGTCATAAATAGTAACATGAAGTCATAATAATTGTCATTATGACCTACATTCCAGCTAATGTAATCTGGATGTAAGTGTAAGCGGCTGCATGTCATTTGGTGATTAAATTCATCTGTATGGGAATGTTTTTTTCTTTTTTGGACTAAAGGCAGCAAAACAACATGTGATCTTTAAAAATACAGAATACCCTCACAGAGCAGGTATCAACAAGCCACGTTACAATCCAGGTCAACTGAAAGGAGAAAAATCTATATGCAGTTCCTGTTTTGTTATTGCAACCTCGGATCTTGCATAAGGAATGTAGTATGGTTGAGGAGTATCAGTCCTAAAATTTTTACTCCAACTCATTACAACTCTGCTTCATTGACTTTAATGGAACTGAGCTGCTATATCACATGCAAACAAAGGTGGTGTTTTTCCTTGAAGAAATCTTTGAGTGTATGTGCGCACTACAGAATCCCGACGGAACACCCACTTCCCCCATAGGCTTCATTCTATGGTTTGCCAGATTCCGCCATCTGCCCGAAGAATGAACCCGCACATTCTTCGGGCCGACAGCGAAATCTGGCAAACCATACAATGAAGCCTATGTAAGCAGCAGAGATGCGCACTGGTGCGAGCTGCGGACTGCGCGGCGCGATTCGGTAATGTGCACATACCTTTTTTCAAAATAAAAAAACTGAATTGATCATGCCATGAAAAAATTTTTTAATCTGGCCAATTAGATTTTATTTTTGGCAAACATAAGTTTGCCATTCAAATTAAATGACTTTAGTCTTATGTCTGGCCAACTTTGAGGCAATGAATGTCAGTTAAACACTGAAGTTCCAATCCTTGGGATCCCTAGTGATCAGCAGAACCAAGGTGGTCCTTAGAAATCATTGATATAATTTAAAATTGTTGGTAGAAAAGACTGGTCCTATTATAGTTTGTGGAGCCCGTCTCCTTTATTCAGTTGGATTGCACGCAAAGGCGAGGAATGAAGTCCCCTTCCGTCCATATGTGTCCATTGCTGACCATGAACAAGTCACCCTAAAGTTCTATTATAGTCTGTGGAGCCCATCTCCTGCAATTAGTTGGATCCTGCAGATCTGGGTAGTGAGATGTGCTGCTAGCATAAATAAAATTTGAAGGGGTCTCTGCATTGAGACCACAACTGATAACATTTGCCATGTTTGAATAACTTATAACAGTAAAGGCCCTATTCCACCAACAGATGTGACAAAGATTTGAAGCCAAACCCAGTAACAGACTATAAACACAGAAAAGGTCATAAAGGAAAGACTGGATTTCTCCTCTTTTCAAATCCACTCCTGGGTTTGGCTTCAATTTTTTGGCAGATAATCTGTCGTCAGATCTGTTGGTGGAATAGGGCCTTTATGCTTTTATGGAGTCCTAGTGATTGAACCTCCCAGTAATACACCTTGGGGGGCAATCCTAAGGACAGCCAATAAATGCGTTTTCTACATAAAAATGTTTGGTTCATTCACTATCTGTTAGAATTGTTGGGACTCATTTTGCGCTATGGTCTTGTAAATGACTGAAATGATTGATGGAGACTGGACATAGATGGAAACCAGTCAATACCCTTAACTGAGTCAGACTACTGTAACTTTACTTTTGTTATTTCTTAAAGTAAGCGGAAATAAAGCTAAACCGACGCAGTCTGAAGACCAGACTGGAAGAGGCTTGGATGCACCACTAGTATGTCATGGTCCTTAGTTTTGGCATTGTAGAAAGGCTTGTGGAGTGATTTAATGTAATTTCTTTTAATGCCTTGTTTATGCGGGAGAGCTAATTGTACCAGCGTATAAATACTGTGTGGGTGGAATCACACTTTAATGCAATTATAGCTATAGCACAGTCAATGCCGCTCTTGTCTTGTGGTGATCCATATAATGTGTAGTGTGAAGGTTAAATGTCAGACTATATGGAGATTCTGACACCACTTCATTAAGAATGACACCACTTCATTTCAGAACAAGCTTCTCTTCTAGAAGAAACTTCTGACGAGTGATTACTGAAGGAGTGGAATCCACTCTCCGATAAGAGAGACATCTTTGTTTTCTTTGAAGACAAAAGGGCAACTCTTTACTTCCCAGACACTCTACAAGGGACAGGCAAGATGCCCTTTACACAAAGCAGTAGTCGTATTCCTTCAAGTGCTTACAATACTGCGGTTGAGGTAATTGGTTTGTTGACCATAAGAGAATCTTGTGAGTCATCTTCTATAACAATTCCACGTCCACATATCCATTACTGGTCCACTCAGCCATGCTAAAATGTCAACATGTTTTAAAAAACCTATCATTATATGTGTAGAATTATTTGTTCATTTCACGTGTACAGTTTTTTAAAAAAATTGTTGGAAATTCCATTTCACGAACTTGCAGACCATAAGCAAGTTAACGTAAAGTTTCTGGTGTAAGCACAGTGGTCTGATGAGTAAACTCCTGCAGTACAGGATTAAGCCCCGTTCCCACTGAGCAAAACTAGCGGACTTGCCGTTAGCCTCCCTCTCATAATGGGAGTCTATGGGAGGCGCGCGCTCCTGCTTTGTCCGCGCTGAAGAATGAACATGTTTATTCTTCAGCGCGGACAGTTAAGGAGCGGGCGACTCCCATTATGAGAGGGAGGCTAACGGCATTCCGCGGCGGACAATTCCGCTGCGGAATTCCATTAGTTTTGCTCAGTGGGAACGGGGCCTTATACTCCTGATCAAATCTTACTACAACCATATTGTATTAGATTATCTGCCAAAGATTTGAAGCTAAAGCCAGGAATGGATTTGAAGAGAGGAGAAATCTCAGGCTTTCCTTTATGACCTGATCTCTGTGTATAGTCTGTTTCTGGCTTTGGCTTCAAATCTTTGGCAGATAATCTGTCCGATAATCTTTCTGTGTAAATGGACCCTAAGGGAAACGATCAGCAGGTTAGAGTTATCTAACCTGCTGATATGTCCCTATAGGTAAATTCATATGCTAATAAGGCAGTTTGTGGCCCCCCGGCTTGCCCCTTCTAAACATTATCAGCAGGGGGCACCACATCACCTTATTAGCATAGGGATTAAACTACAAAGTACACAAAAACAGCACTGGGGATGATGGTAAGAAACTTGTCTTATCCTTATCGCCATAGGGACATATCAGCAGATTAGATGCTTCTAACATTAAAAAGGGAACTATCGGCAAGAAGAATCTAAGCTGCTAATAGCGACGGGGATGTGGTCTGATTTCACTAGAAGACCTGTGAGGTGTATAAACATCTAGCGTTCTTTACTTGACAGTAGACGTCAGGGGACCGTCCAGCTTCAACCGTACACAATAGATCATTAGCTAAACATATCTAGATAGGCAGGAGTCTAAAGTGTATGGCAGCTGGAATCCTTTAGGACATAGTTTTGCTCCTGTGCAGTGTAAGGAGCGGTAATGATTTTGTGTTGGCTTCTGACAGTGCACTGTTGTCTAGTGTTGCTCATAGAGTCCTCCTTGTTGTGTCTGTCTTTTAGCTCAAGCTCATAAAGGAGGAGATACTACATTCAGAATGTGTCATGTTTACTTTGGGAATCAGTTACATTTAAGTAATGCTGTATCACACGTCTGTCTGGAACTGCTTAATGCTCATAGAGAGCGGCACTTGAGTCAATGCTAAAGTCATGTAGATATCTTTTATAGCTCCAGTGACGTCACCTTTGGCATTAGGCAATGTTTTCGACTAGAAGAACCATTTATCAATGTGCATCATGGACAGTGTACGTTAAAGACTAACCAAGTAATGTAGATTGAAGTGGAACGTTGACAATTGACGCCCATGTGTTGAGTAAAGATAGCTTAGAAGCCCTCTCATTAATTTGTCTGCCATTTCATCCAAGCGTGACTGGCAAACAGAGTCATCAGAGACATTTCTCCTGATCTCTCCACACTGTGAGAGTGGGAGAGCCCTGGGGATAGTGGTTGGTGAAGTGTAGGACACTATTCCTATTGGTAGGCTTCTGGAATAAATCACAAAAGACTTTGACGATTACCTTGTTATTGACATCCAGGGAAGTGGCTTTATGGTTGCTCTATCCAGTTGTGAATTTGAGCGTGAGTAGGGAAGAGTTCAATGAATCGTGAAACACAATCAGGCTCTCTGAAGTACCCTGCCTCAGAAGAAATATGTTGTTGATGTGTCTCAAGTATAGCAAACAATGTTGACAGTGGATTACGGTATACAAACAGGTCTGAGAAATCATTCATGGAAACAACTGCGTGTGTTGGTGCGACATTGCACCCCATAGCAGTGCCTGCCTCCTATACGTAGAATCAATCTCGGAACATAAAGTGACTTTTGTCAGAATTAACTTACCTGATCCGTGATTTTCCATGGTAGAATGTGCTTGTCTGGGGATGATGGCTACTAACCCAATGTATTGATCATGTGAGATGTTTGTATGGAGAAACTGGAGATCTTTAGTGACGTATCTCCCTTTAGTTTCTAATTTATGTAATATAAGACATCTTATGGAGGTCCTTCCAGACCAATGAGTTTTATATTTCCACCCAATGGTTTGTTTGAGGAGGAATAAAAACCCTCTTGGTGGTTTACAACCTGCTGTTCTCTGTGATTACAGTCCATGCATGGAACGCAGAACTCCTGGCATTATAATTCATTATGATGTTGGGAGCTCTGAAGCAGATTTACTGTACTGATACTGAAATAGCGCAATCTGTAGTGCATCTTCTGTGCGCAGACTGTAATCACAGAATGTGTTTGTCAATGGCAATAAACCATACATTTTTCATTTTTCTTTTCCTAATAGTAGTTTGTTAGGGAGGGTCCAATTTTACCCATAACTTGCCAAGTTCAGATGACTTTAAAACATATGGCAGACACATTTTTTTAAATCTAATAATATTTACGTTTTTGTTTATACCATCGGCTCCTGGCAGTACACAGTTGTACCGGGTTGTTGTCTGTTTTCTAGCTCCAGCTCATAAAAGAGCTGGAGCTGTTATATTCACTGTGCCATGTCTACTTTGGGAATTGTTGAATCATGCGTCTGCCTGGAACAGTTTAGGGGCATATAGCTACAATCACAAGCTGTGTGGATGTTGTATCTAGAGGTAGCATCCGGTGCCAGGCAGCTGGATAACAGAACCAGGTATGGGAAAAGTTTAGGATATCATTTTAGATAAACTGGTCGTCCTTTCACATCTATAAGAAGCAAGAACATGTAACTTAGCTCTTCTGCAAAGTGTTTTTTAATGCACCTTCTATATCAATACTGTAATTTCTTGTCAATCTAAATGTCAACAGCCATGTAGCACGTTCAATTCTACTAAAGGTTTAAAGATCTGCACATTGGATTTTAGAGGGTCATTTTGCAACCTTTTTTTTATTTCTCCAGCGTATCTCCGAAGGTAAAAAAAAAGTGTGTGTGATCTAATACAGAAGGAACAATCAAGGAATACATTGAAGCAGGGATATGCCTTGTTGTGTGGTTCTAAGCAAGAATCTATAATTTGCATCTAAGTAAATTTCATACATATTGAGGTGGGCCTTGTTGGGGAACAGTCAGACTTGGAAGGAAAAGGCAAAGTTGTTGAGTGTAGCCGAGATGTAGTAAAGCAAGGGGGTCTCCAGCTTCAACAGAAAAGGCAACATTTTTCAGTTAAATAGTTAAAAAAAAAATTTATGTATAAAAAAAAAAAAAAACTCTTGTCTGGATATCTCTTATGGGCAGCTGGTCCATTCTTTACACTAGTTTTTTTTTATACATGGGGACATATTTTGTGCCTTGGCTAAGGGCAGGTATTTAAAAACAGCTCAGAATAGTACGTCTGGCTTGTCTGAGCAGGACATAATGTCCCTAGTGTGTCAGCTGAATGCTACGGGGTATCGTATAAAGTGAGTTCATTGATCAGTCTATGTACACTTATTATACAATGCATTCCTGTCACAAGCAACAGCTTGTACTCAGTCCGGCTCCATTCACACTGTCGCCATTAGACGCTATAAAATCTATGTGACCAGGATTCCCCAGAACCGGCCACCTCTCAACATCACCAGACGCTTTCGTCCTAGCTTCGAGGTTAGGCTCATGTTCCACATAATCCGAGAATTACAAGTACATCTGAAAAAAATCAAGCCTCTCACCCCTTTACCATGTCTTCATATTCAGTGACACATCAATCTTTGTGGTTACAGAGCCATTTACAGGGGCATTCCAGATAAATTTCTTTCTAGCCAACTGTGCTCAGTTAAATAGGAAAAAAAAACGTCCTCGAGTCTTGTCAGCTCAAGGAACTTCGGATTCAGTCAACCAGTGGTTGAGTTGGGACACCACTGTGGCCACTGGTTGGTTGAGTGGGAAGACCCTTCTGCAACAGACACAAGGAAGTGAGGATGGAAAGTGTAGGCTCTTTTCCTATTTAGCTAAATTAGATATTAAAAAAATCTATAATATATATAATTCTTTAATATTAAATCGCTAGTGACAGGTCTCAATACAGAACATTGTATTCCATTCTTCCCAATCAGACCCTTCCGGTCCCAGAACAATAGTAGGCATTTGACTAGCTTATCTACCGTACACTATACCAACCAGGCCCTGCTTGGCAAAGCAGCACCGGTGACCCTTCACACATAAACATACACACACATAATAGCAGCAGCAGTGATGTTGGTCTTTATACAGCATTAAGTAACAATGTGGCTGTGAATCTTATCTTGGAGTCAGATAAAACACACACTAGAAACAGCTGATGCATTTTTTTGTGTGTCTTTGTCTCTCTCCAGCATCTTCCTCTTCCTACTTGTCCCTCCCATTGACCTTTATGGGCTTCAGCCGTAACCTAATCTCTGAGTGATTGGTGGAGGAGGTAGTTGGTATAAGAGGAGGCGTAAAATGAGTTCAGAAATCGTTAGTGACCATTTCCATCTATTAGATGTTTGTTTGAGCTACAATATGCATATAATGCCTTTAACCTGTTTTTCCCCCTTGTTACCTTTATCTTGTGTAGAATCCAGTCTGTCCATGAATGGCCATGTAAATTATTATTATTATTGGAGCCTTTTTTGTGTTTCTAAAGGTATCCTAACACTATAGAGAGAACCATTGATCCCCATCCCAGTGTCCTCCTCAACCTTACCATCTCTGTCCCATCATAAGATGCCAATGTGAGCCTCCAGATCTGTTTGGGTTGGGCAACGTTATCCCAACCCACACTCCCCTCCAGCATCCCTAGATGCCGGGAGTCGAATGCTGAGTAGTTGGGGTCAGAGAACATTGCCGAAACCGAACGGTTTGGCAAGTCTGCTCAACTCTACAATATCTTCTGATGCTTTTGTTTTCAGCTAAAACAGTACACTGTGTGCACAGAGCCATAGTCTGCCTTTCTAGTAAATATTGGGTTATAATAAATACTCTGCTTTGCCTTTACAATGTGTGACCATTCACATTTGTGTATACTCAAAGCTTTCGGTGGTTGCCAGCATCAAAATGGTGTGCTTGCTATGTTTGTATGCTAAAGAAATTCACAATAAAAATACATTCACGTTTCTTTTGGACCAATTGTTGATGCAAAAGGTTTTATATTATTGTTATACTGTTCTGTGTTTTTGTTGGTATTTTTGCTCTTTGAAGTTCAAAGAAAAAACTTTGAAAGTAAATATCAGAGTGACATTTTCATGAATGTTTACCATGGTCTGAAAAAAGAACTTACCTGTCTAGCATCCACCATTGAAGAGTGAAGTTTTGTTTCTTGTTTTTTTTTCTTTTTTTTTTTTTTTCTTTACACTTTGAAAAGTTTTTTAGGATTGTTAAACTAGAAGTAATTTTTTTTTATTTTGTGTCTATTTATATTACGTTTTATGTTTGTTTTTTTAAGATTATTAATTTTTTTTATCTCATTACTACTATGTATATCTAAAATAAATCTAGATATCTTGCAGTTTTCACACTGACCCTTGATCCTCACAGTAGGCTGACACTTCTGCCGAGGTCAATTTTCAGCAGTCTTATTATTATCACAGGCATGGTTTCAGTGAAGGGTAACACCTATATATAGATAACACTGTTCACAATAGGTGATGGTCGCAGCTCATCTTCTGTCTTGTCATTTCACGGTGACTTGTGCATAGATAACAGAGCATGCCTTGAACTTTCATAGAAGTCAATCACTGGTTTCTGTGTCTTTTGAATTTATGTTGATTTTCTGTTCTAGAGAGGATTCTGGCTATAGATGGATATGTTCCAGGTGTACACAGGTTGTCCCAGTGTCTACTGGTGGGTAACCTGGACTGCTGATTGAAGCTTTGGGATTGGGACAGAGAGATGCCAAGCTGCAGAAGGACGCCATGAGTGGTGACCTTGAGGACCTTCAGTTTCAGTCTTGTGCACCTACCCATTATTGCCCAAGCTTTTTCACTAATTATTTAGAGATACAGCCATATGTCTGGGCCATATTTCTTTTCTTTCCTTTTCTTTTTTTGTTGTCACTTCACTTTCCGTGTTTGTATAGATTTTTACTGGATGTTTGGGAAGTTTTCCAAAGAGGTCTAGGGGAGGCGTTTGTAGTTTTGGATGGACCATGTACTTTGTTCTCCTTGGTGGACACTAAGGGTTGGGTTCTCCCTAAGCCATCTATCCTGGACCCATGCCGGAGCCTTTTGGCCCAGAGGGGAATGGAATGGTGGAACCTGTGTCTTTTACGAGGCTGCATCCTTGTGTATTTTCTTTATGCACATACTCTGGCTCAATAGGAAAAGTCGTCAAAGATCCATCTCCAGACCACAGGTTCCAATGGTCCATCTATTTCCTGTGGTTATCGGCAGCTCCAGCAAGTTGGCTATCCCCATAATTAATTTGAGTGCGAACAACCCCAAAACCTTAAAGTGATGCCGTTAATCCCACCCCACCCTGCTTACTCTTGCTTCATTTCATCAGTGGACAGTGTCACCTAGGCGGGGCTGCACGGCAGAGTGCCCAGCTGTTTTGAAGCCCCCCCTAGGTGACACTGTCCACCGATGAAAGGAAGCAGTTTTACAGCAGAAGGAAGACACACAAGTTTTATACAGGTATATTTTAAATGTGCAGCATCTAAACCTGTGGATGGTGCAGAGAACCGCACATAGAGTGTGTGTGTGTGTGTGTGGGGTGATAATATCACTTTAATTATCCAAGCTGTAAATTTCCATTATTCATTATGATCATCTCCATGCTGATGTGATAATTTGTTCTGCTAAAATATAACTAAGAGAAGTACCAAGTCTAATTACGCACCTGTTACATGCACATTATCTGTTTCTATATTATCATCTTTTTTGGGTAGCAGAAGGAATTTTGAGGAATGGTCCGTTCCCCCATCTGAAGACCTGAGAGCCACAAATGGTTACAGACAACAGTTAAACTTAATAGATGATGCCCTTAGCTAAAGTTTGGTGTGTGTTAATAGATGTTAAGCAACATGTTCGTCAGATCTTTTCCGTACACTATCCAGTGTTTGTAGTACTAATAGTGAAACAACATATACAAATGCTTGGCAAAGTTTTTGTCTATTGTTAGTAAAACAAAGAGCAGAGTAAGGGCGTAATTCTGCTCGGAATCCCGTCTGCCTCAGTGTATCAATACGATGCCTCGTACGCGCCTCCACTCTCAGCCACTCTCCGCTCAAAGAATTGACATGTCAATTCTTTGAGCGGAGCCGCAGGAGGCATCGTATTGACACACTGAGGCAGATGAGATTCCGAGTGGAGTTCGCTGCGGAATTCCGCTACTTTTGCTGAATGTGAACATACCCTAAGGGGCCATTCACATGGGCTGAGCAAGTTGCCATAATGAGCAGCAATCTCGTTGATCGGCATTCATTTAATGAGTTTTTGCACTCTGTTATTGTTCCGGTCGGGCTGCACCAGTGATCACTTGATCGTTCATGCGGCTGTTTCCTTTCAGAATAGTTGACTGTATGTCATCTGTTTACATGGGTGATATGAAGTTGATAACAATGTTTTAAGACCTGCACAAAAGAGCGATCAACTGAAAAACAAATGTTTTCTCAATTGTTGGCTGACAGGTGGCCCTTCTACACAGGCCGAATATCAGGAATTGAACATTCCTAGAATACTCATAGAGCCGGTAATTGGCTAGTGTTGAGAGGCCTTATGGATGGCATGGTCACCCTAGCGACTTCCCAGTGCGTCTTCTGCTGTATCTATCGTTAACTCTTGTAAGCTTTTGTTTTATTAGATGCAACACTCCTCTGTAACTGTGATATCTTATGGATTTTTACTAATCATAGTTGTCCATTTTATCTTCTATGCTGATTTTTTTGTCCAGATCAAAGGTCAGCTGTAACCTGGTCACAAGTTAGTATGGCAGATCACTCAGGAGGGTAGGGACATTGGTTGGAAATTGAGCTGTCAGGCTGCAATTCCGATTTCACTATGATGACATGTGCAAACATGCAGGCTGATCTATTGTGGTGTTTTTTGTTTGTTTATTTGCTTTTAACACTAGGATACATACAATGCAATGTATTCTGAGTCTGAGGTTTCCATAGTCTATATTACCGTGCACTGCCAGAGCAAAAAAAAAAAAAAACCTGCAGATAGGACGCCATATCATCAGTCTGTTGTTGGGGAACCCTTGAAACAAAAAAATGTCTTCCAGAGCAGATGACTTCTATAACCCATCATCTGTTCTGTTCTCTTGTTAACCAGTTTGATAATTGTTTGGCGTATATGACTATATATGTAGTAGTATCAACCTCGTCTTAGGTAGACTTTAGTCTATTTGTGCTTACACTGGGAAAACCCTTCAGGATATCCTCATTGAGGCAACCCATGAGAATGTTGAAAAACCAGTTTTGCAAACTACAGTACTATACTTGTAATGCTAGGTGATACTACAATACTACACTGAAAAGACAGCATCGACAACTGGTGCGTCTGAGCATTTGTAGAGCAGAGCCAAATCTCCCGGGAATTCACATTGACTTGTAGAATACCGTGGCTTTCATACGGACTTCATACGAATTATAGAGCGATTTAAGATTTCCGACAGCTAAGGCCGTGTTTTGTCTTGTCTTTCAGTCACATCAAACTGTATGTGTGAACTGGAATGTTGCCATGGACGGAACTCACTGCCTAGAAGATCAGAACAGTCCCCTCTGCAAAGTCCAAGGACAAGACTATCAACACGATGGCCAAGTAAGTTCAAACGCTTTGTTCAGTGGCTTTAAGTCGGGTGCAATTTATTTTTTATTCTTGTTATTTTTATTTTATATATACCTAAAAATCCCTCTAATTTGGCATTAAAGAGACCTGGTAGGTGCCAGGATATCAGTCATATTATTGGATGGTGATAAAAAAATTGATAAAACTCAATTAGCTGAGATAGTGAAGTAGGTTACAACAATATTCAATCATGGGACTATTCGGAATTGTGTGATGGGTGAACTTGATTTTAGGGTTTTGTACTAGAAATTAGTGCACAGCTGCCGAAGGTCTGTCTGTCTCTTTTGTAAATAATAGTATTATTAGGCCTATCTTAAAGGGGTTATCCAGCATTAGGAAAATAAAAAAGCTGCTTTATATTAAAACTGCGCCACTTACATCCTCAGTTTGTAAGCGGCACTGCAGCTCAGTAGTTGAGTTGTAATACCACACACAGCCTGTGGATAGATGAGGCACTGTTTATGGAATAAAACAGCAATTATTATTATTATTTATTTTTTTTTAAACCCAGGATGACTTTGTAACACTATTAATCAAGTACAGCCACATGCCCAAAGGGAATGTATCTCCTAGATTTTTTTTTTTCCTGATTACAATCAGACACAATTTTTTTAATTATCTGTTTTTATTTTCTAATTCTAATCTACTTATTTTTTTTTTGTATAATATTATGGGGTCTGCCATCCAGTCTGAGCTGTTTTATAGTTATGTTTTAAAGCAAGCCCCGTGCATCTAGGCAGCACTATATTGGAGCTGTCCCATTGTCATAAATAGAAAGTTTCTTGGCATGCTCTGTGACCTCTGTAACTGTGAACATCTATTGTCTTTTCTATGTACAAGTGCTACCTCTACTTGTTGTAGACATCATTTACCAGCAGTCTGATGACACATTCCCTTCTTCTCATTCCACATAGACTAATGAACTAAGTCATTGTCCATGAGTTGTCTGTTTTTTTTCCACCTGAAAGCATATCCCTTCTGTTCATAAGCAGTGTGTAATAAGGGCCGGACTGGGACATAAAATCAGCCCTGACACTCAAACCTCAGCAGCCCACATACCATATCCTCCCTGATATATTATAGATAGCGGTGTAATAGACATGCTGTAGCGAATTCTGCTCACTACTCCCTACTTCCTAATTATTTGAACCTCACCCTCAACACACAAAAAAACAACATAATCTGCTGCATACAGGTGCGGGGGAGATATAAGTGACAGGACCTTAAGTCCAGTGTAAATTTTTAAAATCATTGGGGGAGATTTATCAAACATGGTGTAAAGTGAAACTGCCTCAGTTGCCCCTAGCAACCAATCAGATTCCACCTTTCACAGACACTTTGGAAAATGAAAGGTGGAATCTGATTGGTTGCTAGGGGCAACTGGGCCAGTTTCACTTTACACCATGTTTGATAAATCGCCCCCTTCCAGCTGAAGTTACATGAAGTTGCATACATGGCTATGCTGCAGCTGTCTCTGTGACACTTAAGCTGGTAGTAAAATGGATGATTATTAAAGGAGTTATTGTAGTGCAGTGCAGTTATATCCAGTGACTTACAGGAGGCGTCTTCTCTGCATGAAATGCAAGTGACGTTTTTGCTGAAGTTGTTCTCTTTTTCTTGCTCTGCTATTATGAAGACTTCTCCGGCTGTGTCTCCTCTTTGTAGGATCTACCAGACAAACATTTTAGGATCCTTGTTCCAGCATCATCCCCAAATGTTTTGCTTCACACAGTAACCATGCTCCCATATAATAAGTTAGACACAGTCTGTGCCTCTAAATAGTAGTCTGTCCCCTCTGTACCTCTATATATTATAGTATCAGGTCCCCCCTGTGCCCCGTATAGTTATACAAATCTTCTGTGCTGTGTCTCCATATAGTTATGCCAAGGAGTAAGCCATTTTTCTCCCTTTATAGTAGTAAGGCTCACTCTGTGCCCCAATATATTATAGGCCTCCTCTCTTTCCCAACATAGTATTGGACCACCCTCTTTGCCTGCATAAAGCATAGGCCCCAACTATAAGCCCATATAGTATAGGACCTCTCTAAGCCTCTGTACAGTATAGTCTGGCCCCCCCTAACAAAAGGGCCACTCAAATTTTGGATGTGACCCTATTATTAAAACATAGCGTTTATTAATACCCAATAAAAGAATAATTTTAACATGAAGATTTATGTGATACTAAAAATACACTCATGGTCACCCATATATGAAGCGTATGCCTATACTATAGTAGCTGCAGGCTACTATGCATAGAACAATACTGATGACCCAGTCCTATATTAAAAGCTGCATGGCTCCTCAACTAGTTTGACTTTGCAAAGAGCATCTGACATAAGCCCTCCTTCTGAATTTGCCCCCCTCCTCCTGATGACGATCCATGTGGAGGGGTTATCCAGAATTAGATAAACATGTCAGCTTTCTTCCCAAAACAGTGCCACATTTGTCCTCAGTTTGGGTGCGGTACTGCAGCTCCAGGGAAGTGAATGGAGTGGTATTACCACACACAACCTGAGGAAAAGGTTGGCACTGTTTTTGGAAGAAAACAACCATATTTTTCCAATTCTGGATAATCCCTTTAATTTTATAGCAATGATTATGACCATAAAGTTACTACAAGTGTGTGCAAATAGCCATTCTAATATCAAGTTTAATTGAACACAACCGTAAAAAAAAACAAAGCAGCTACTGTACGGCATGGCAAACATATATACATACATACATACACACTGTGCATACGTACATATATACATATACATACATACAGACATACACACTGTGCATACGTACATATATACATATACATGCATACAGACATACACACTGTGCATACATACATACATACATAGATACACACTGTGCATACATACATACATACATACAGACAGACATACACACTGTGCATACATACAGACATACACACTGTGCATACATACATACATACATATATATATATACAGACATACACACTGTGCATACATACAGACATACACACTGTGCATACATACATATATCCATACAGACATACACACTGTGTATACATACATACATATATATACACACTGTGCATACATACATACATACATACATACATACATACATACATATATGCATACAGACATACACACTGTGGATAGATTCATACATATATACAGACATACACACTGTGCATACATACATACATACATACATATATACATACAGACATACACACTGTGGATATATACATATATACAGACATACACACTGTGCATATATACATATATTTATATACATACATACAGACATTCACACTGTGCATACATATATACATACAGACAGACAGACACACTGTGGATAGATACATACATACATACATACATACATACATATATACAGACATACACACTGTGCATACATACATATATACATATTTATACAGACATACACACTGTGCATACGTACATATATACAGACATACACACTGCATACATACATCCACACTGTGCATACATACATACATCCACACTGCAAATATATATATATATATATATATATATATATATATATACACACACACATACATCCACACTGTGCATACATACATACATATATACATATTTATGCAGACATACACACTGTGCATACGTACATATATATATATATATATATACATACAGACATCCACACTGGGCATACATACATATATACATATTTATACAGACATACACACTGTGCATATGTACATATATACATACAGACATACACACTGTGCATACATACATATATACATACAGACATACACACTGTGCATACATACATATATACATACAGACATACACACTGCATACATACACATATACAAACATACAGACAGACATACACACTGTGAATACATACATACATGCATACATATATACATACAGACTTTAAACACACAATACACATACTGTGCACATTGCAAACTTGAACAGTCACTTACTTTCATAAATAAGCTGCTTAACTCTCAGGTGCAGACAGGTCTCCTCTTCCTACTGACAGACAGCATGGTGCTCCCCTCCCCCCTCTGCACCGACAGCAAAGCAGGAAGAAAACAAAGTCCCTGTGAGGGAGCAGGGAGAGTTGGTTGGGTCCTTACACTGGGGACAAGGGGAGGGGGCAACAGCAGCAAAGGCACCCCCTCTGAGTGAAACCTCAGCCAGCCCCTTACAGCAGCAGCAATAATACCTCATGACAGCCCTGTCGGCTCCAGTCATCAGCAGACAGCCCTGCAGGGGGCAGCAGCTTCCTCTCCTTCTGTCCTCCTGGAATCTGCTCCTCTGCGGCACGTCCAGGAAGTGACGTCAGCCGCCAGAGAGCAGGTTATAGGAGACAGACATGCCTGCGCGGCATGTCTGCTTCAGATACGGAAGTATGAAAGGGGCAGAGCGGCCCTATGTTGTTGCGGGAGTGGGGGAACCAGGGGGAATATGCCGCCCAGCCCGAACTGGCAGAGGCCAAATGAACATCGCGGCCGGCGGCCGTGATGTTCTCTCAAGCACTGCAGGGGGCCAATGCAAGTCTGCAGCGGGACTGGCGGCCCCACTGACTGTTAATCTTGGCGGCCCAGCAGGCATTTGCCCGCTCCGCCAGATTACCAATCCGGGCCTGATCTCATCCTTCTTCATTGTCTGTGGACAACAATAGTACCTATGTCTATAGAAAAAAAAAGTGGACCATACTCCTACTTTTTTTTTCCTTTTATCCCTATAGTGAATGTGTTATTAGACTATTACCTATTTTTTATGCTTTTTTGGTGGTGTTTTTTTTTTTTTTTTTTTTTTTAATTAAAAAAAAATTCAAATATTAGATTTTGTATTTTTAATAAACTAATCCGGAGACTTCTGTTTTGTACAAACCACTTACAACCAGTGTCCTCCTTATCATTACAGGTAGGATTTACAGTGAAAGGCGACACCAGTCGGTAGATAAGACTGCAGGTGATATTTACCTTCTCCCCCGTACACATGGGGAGCCGCCTTGAGGAACTGTCCAAGCAGCTGATAACTTGCATCCTGGTGGCTATTTTAAGTTATGGTTTCTATGAACCACTTGAGCTTTTCAGATTCAATCTTAGCATCCTGGTTCCCTGCAGTCTGCATCTGATTCATGCTGCCTTTGGGTTTTTTTAAACAGATGACAGGTTCCCCTTGAAAACAGTTTGGTTTAAATGGATGCCCAAATCATAAAATATTTAAAAAAAAATACACATTTAGGCTGGGTTTACACTGCATTTTCCATCTGTTTCCATTTAAGTATGTTTAATTGTTAAAGGGGTTATTTAGCGCTACGAAAACATGGCGACTTTCTGCTAGAGACAACACGACTCTTGTCTCCACTTCAGGTGCAGTTTGCAATTAGGCTCCATTCACTTCAATGGAATTAAGTGGTGAACCCCACCCAAACTGAAGACATGAGTGGTGCTGTCTCTGGAAGAAAGTGGCCATGTTTTTGTAGTGCTGGATAACTGATAACCCCTTTAGGGTTAAGGTTAATCTCGTTTTTGTGTATGTCAAAAAATGTATCTGATCCATTCTGTCTCCTCCCCCCCCCCCAAATAATGTAAGTCAATTTGCAATGGATTATGCAGTATTTGTGACATACAGCAGCATCCATTTTTACCCTCCGTTTTTGCATTAGTTTTATTCCACTAGGTACATCACAGTGTTTTCACATTAACAGACCATCGCCAGCACAGGGAAGCCGATGCCGTGATAATTTTTTCGAACCGCTGCCTGGTTCCCTCACACGGGGGCGGTCTATTCCCGAGCCCCAGCCCGCCATAAATAACGGGAGGTAGGCCTGCCGGCCCCCAGTGTGACTATCTCTCCTTTGTGATGCAGCGCCATTGATTCTAATAGAACTGCAACACAGAGGGGAGATAGTCACAGTGCTTCATGCCAGGCCAATGCTCGGGAATAGACTGGTGCTGTGCGTGGAGACCGGACCGCGGTTCAAAAAAAGGACCACAGCTCTGGCATCCCCGTGCCGGTCTGTTCATGTAGTGTGAACATGGCCATACAAGCAGAGAAACAGATTAGGAAAAAGTACACGTTGCAGTTGGTGAAGTTACCACCAGTTATAATTAATTGGATTTTTCAAAATCTGGGGAACCAGGAAAAACTTTGAATTTGCAAATCCATAGAAATTTAAAGTAAAAAAAAAAGAAAAAGGAAAAGTTAAAAAGAATTTTTCAAAGTAGTATTTATGTTCCTGTTTCTAACAAGGTCAATGTAGAGCCCTGTACTTGTGTTTTGAAATCTCTGCGTTTCCTGTTTCGTTTGCATGTCAGATCAGAATTCCCTCATTGTTTATTTCCTGTTCTACCGACTTGCCGTATATTCCACCCAAGACTCTTTGCTCGTATTCTACTCCCCTAGAGTATATAATGTCATCGGGTTGACATCCTGTATAAAGGGTGGGATTATGTCATGCATGGTGTTCCATACATGCTTAGTAGATTTGTTCATGTTATCTGAACATATAGCAAAAATCCTCACATAGTGGCCATTTACTGACCACCACTCTGTTCACTTTATTTACTTTATTCAGTTTGGCAGTTTCCATGTGTTTTTAGATGTATGTCTTTCAATTCTTGTGTTATTTTGTTAGTTTGAATAAAGATATCCCACTATTTCTTTAGGTTATTGGGAAAATAGGGCATTTATGGGTTACTCTGTAAGTCTTGGTTCTTCAGGATAATCACCCTCCAATTTTCAGTCCGCTTTCATGTTAATTGGGTACATTTAAGCACATTTATTTAAAAGAATTTAAAACTTTCTTTTTAGGTATAAAACAAAATAACACGGACAACACTATAAATAACCTGTCTTATTTATTACACTGTGAACGACGTAAAAACAGTCGGGGGGGGGGGGGGATTACATGCTCAGTCTGGAGGGGGCTATTACATGCTTAGCCTTCGGGGGCATTACATGCTCAGTCTGGAGGGGGCTATTACATGCTTAGTCTTGGGGGGCATTACATGCTCAGTCTGGAGGGGGCTATTACATGCTTAGTCTTGGGGGGCATTACATGCTCAGTCTGGAGGGGGGAGCATGACATGCTTAGTCTTGAGGGGGCATTACATGCTCAGTCTGGGGGAAAGAAGAGCATTACAAGACCTTCTTACACTTGACGACTGAGCATATAATGCTCCACTGACTAGAGAAATAGGGGGAGATTTATCAAACATGGTGTAAAGTGAAACTGGCTCAGTTGCCCCTAGCAACCAATCAGATTCCACCTTTCATTTTTATTAGGAGTCTGTGAGGAATGACAGGTGGAATCTGATTGGTTGCTAGGGGCAACTGGGCCAGTTTCACTTTACACCATGTTTGATAAATCTCCCCCTAATAATTCCTGCCCAGGCCCCACAGACTGAGAAGGATGTAATGCTCCCATGGCGGGTATTATGTGGATGTCAATGTGACTAAATAATTAAACATACAGGATCCTGTACATGTGAATTGGCCCTAAAGGGGAAGAGGACCCTGCTTGTTGCCCCATAAGGGCCTAAAATGTACATAAGGTCGGGGAGAGGAAACACAAAATGTTCTATGTAAATCTCAAAATCAAACATTGACTCTGGTGTACAGGCCAATAAACATTTCATGTTAAAATTTGTATTGTTTGAGAGTTTTTATACTCTAAGTGTCATTTCGATATAGAGAATCATGATACTAAACTTGGTATCGGTATCAAACTCAGAATTTTTGGAGTATAAGAGGCAAAAATTGGCTGGTGACATCCCTAGCCCAGCGTATCTCTAGCATCCATAGGTATTATATGGTCCATCAGTATATAAAGGTTGCAAATTACACAAGGTTATAAGTAGAAATTGGTAGCATTGTATTTTATTGTGGACGTGTAATATTTTATTACATTACATGTATATTTGCATTCATCAATGCATTTGATAAGTTTTCGGACACTACTGCTATACATGTATTTCCACCTACAGCATCAGAGTTTGTCGTATTGCCCTGGTTTTTCTAATTCTTCCAAGAACATTTGTCTGTATTTTTCTGCTGTTTAGCTTCCTCTGTTGGGGGAAGGGGAAATTATACACGCAGAATATATTGTTTTAATCAAGTAGAAGGATGCTTGTTATATCCTGACAAGCCATGAGCATGCATGGGCCCTGTCTATGGCTCCACATCCCCTTTCCCACTTAAGGCTGTATGAAAGCTCCATTACTTTAATTAGGTCTGATGGGTTGTGATAGGGAATGCTAATCTAGGTCATTGCATATGTAAATGTGCAGCTGTACTCTTGGAGCATGCCAAAGCATATCAGCCGAGGTGTCCAGTCATCACCAGGCATCAAGCCCAGCATAGCGAGGATAACTGCACTGAGCAGCCCATCCTCAGGTCAGTGGGCTCTCTCCTACAATCAGACGTTTGTAGCATTCCAGTTATTGCCTGAAAAGTATTAATATGCAAGAACCATAGAGCTATTTATACCTGCCATCTAGAAACTTAAAGCGCACCCACAAAATCTAACAGATAGGTATATATTGAATAGCATAAACTCCCCGTCTTTTACCCTGCTTAATGTTACATTATGATATAAGTTTTTATTATTGGGTCAAGGTTATATGGCAGCTGGTTGCCATGATGCTGAATGCTTAGATTTATTTATTACCTATAGAGAATATATATATATATATATATATATATATATATATATATATGTGTGTGTGTGTGTATTATTATTATTATTATTTTTTTTTTTTTTTTTGCATAATAGGTGGAGGTGGCTCTCCCAAAGTGAAGTAAATAATGATTTTTTTTTCACCCATTAATGTGCAACGTTTCAATCTCTCAGATCTTTTTCAAGTTCTCGATCGAAACGAAAATCGAAACATCGCACATTGATGAGTGAATAATAAACCTTTTTCTTCACTTATAATTGGAGTGCCGCCTATTGTCTGTGGATCTGGGCACCTGGCGATCGAGCACCCACCGTAGCCTAGTGCCAGTTTGGTGTAAAAAAAAATAAAATATATATATATATATATATATCTGTGTGTACACACTTGTCACTTCACTTATGGGACTTTATCAGCCTCAATAAGGTGTTTAGATGGTGCTGTGGTTTATTGTTTGCTGCCTCTCAATTTTTATAGTCTGTGTGACAGCTCAACATTTGCACAGCGTTTACTGGAATATTTCTTCATGCAATAATAAAGCAATATTAAGATTGTGAAAATAAAGTATGAGCAAGGGAGGTAGGAAAAGATGCCCATTGGGATGTTAGCCCCCAAGTCACCATTGGGATGTTAGCCCCCAAGTCACCATTGGGATGTTAGCCCCCAAGTCACCATTGGGATGTTAGCCCCCAAGTCACCATTGGGATGTTAGCCCCCAAGTCACCATTGGGATGTTAGCCCCCAAGTCACCATTGGGATGTTAGCCCCCAAGTCACCATTGGGATGTTAGCCCCCAAGTCACCATTGGGATGTTAGCCCCCAAGTCACCATTGGGATGTTAGCCCCCAAGTCACCATTGGGATGTTAGCCCCCAAGTCACCATTGGGATGTTAGCCCCCAAGTCACCATTGGGATGTTAGCCCCCAAGTCACCATTGGGATGTTAGCCCCCAAGTCACCATTGGGATGTTAGCCCCCAAGTCACCATTGGGATGTTAGCCCCCAAGTCACCATTGGGATGTTAGCCCCCAAGTCACCATTGGGATGTTAGCCCCCAAGTCACCATTGGGATGTTAGCCCCCAAGTCACCATTGGGATGTTAGCCCCCAAGTCACCATTGGGATGTTAGCCCCCAAGTCACCATTGGGATGTTAGCCCCCAAGTCACCATTGGGATGTTAGCCCCCAAGTCACCATTGGGATGTTAGCCCCCAAGTCACCATTGGGATGTTAGCCCCCAAGTCACCATTGGGATGTTAGCCCCCAAGTCACCATTGGGATGTTAGCCCCCAAGTCACCATTGGGATGTTAGCCCCCAAGTCACCATTGGGATGTTAGCCCCCAAGTCACCATTGGGATGTTAGCCCCCAAGTCACCATTGGGATGTTAGCCCGATTGTGAATCACACATCAAAAGTGTGCAACCCAAGCCTTTGTACCTAAATGAGTCGATAATATGGATACAACTTTGTGGCTTACATGCCTTCCATGTCCTTTCTGTCTAAGCATTACTAAGCCTTGCACGGTTCTGAGTTGTATGAAAGATGTGACTGGAAGTGGGCTAAGTGCACTAATCTTCTTCCCTGTCAGTCTGAGAATGGATGAAGGTTGAGATTACCTGACCTTTGTTGTACTATCTGGACATTGCCCATTTCATCACAAAAAATGTATGTCCCTCGGACATATGCCAAAAGGTCACTCCTCTAGCATATGCCATGTGCATAGATGCATCCATCCCATATACACTATAGGTTACTAGATGGCAGGGGTGGGCTGCTCATACGCCAAACTTTGGACCGAAACATGATATGAACAGGCCCTTAGACTGCATTTTTCTCTACTTTTTGGCGATTTATTTAGATTAAAATGAATGTCCGGGATCAGGCCTCCATTACATGACTTTGTTTTCTGGTCCGCAGTAGGACCTGTCATTATACCGTCCTCATTTAAATCATGGACTCCCCAATACAAGTCAATGGTTTCTTTCAGATTACAGACTGAATATTGATTGTGGGTGTTTCCAGGCAACTTTCTCCCATTTTTTTAAACCATTATCATGTTTTTGCACATCTGGAAATAATTTTTGCTTTTTTTTTTTTTTTTTTCTGAAAATGAACCCTGGTTTTATGGATCGCAAGTACAATGTGATAATGGGAGGGAGGAATATGCAATTTCTCTAGAAATAATGTCACCTCTTTATGTGG
This sequence comes from Dendropsophus ebraccatus, assembly GCF_027789765.1. NCBI lineage: Eukaryota > Metazoa > Chordata > Amphibia > Anura > Hylidae > Dendropsophus > Dendropsophus ebraccatus. The sequence continues at coordinate 28,293,886 of NC_091463.1, forward strand.
TATTGCAGATTATCCTATTCAAATAAATGAGCCAAACTTCAGTATCGGACATTGGACGGGAATAGGTCAATTTTAGGGAAAAAATAAATATATATTTATTTTTTTATTTGATCATAATCAGCTCCACTAAAAACTTCCTAAATATTTTAAGGTCAGCCAGGATAATTCTTATCCAGTGTAAAACGCTGGAAGACAAGAAGTTCTTTCCCCATACTACTTTCAGTCATGAAAATAAAGGAGTCCACTGCTTCTACTGTGTGTCAGGCTCCTCTGCTAAAATACAAGATACCGTAGACAGCCCCCTAGTGATCAGACTTCACAAGAACTGTACAGCTCAGCAGGACTTCTCCTTTATTGATGTACCAGATACACGGGTGTAGTAATGGCATCAAACTGTGCCGTGTTAACCACTTCACTGCTTCAAGTTCAGCAGCGCAGCCTAGTTATCTGTGGTTGCATCCTTGTTTCTAAGTACAACATAGTTTTCTGACACTCGTCTTATTTCTCTGCTTGCCAAACCTCGTGAAAAAAAGAGAGACCAGTTTCTTTCATACGGATTCAACATAAAGTTAAGAAAATAAATACAAACCGAGATGTAACTGTAAAATGTAAAAAATAATAAATAAAAAAATCCTACTGTAGACAGTGTTCCTGGCTGTGCTGACGTGTAATTACAGACATCAGACTATTTTAGGATTATCTCATACCCTCCATGTAGCTTCTACAATGAAGCAGTAGTCTGAAAGTCATGGTGACATCTAACCACGGGCAGGATCACACTGACGGAATTTTGTGACTTTTTGGCATTCTATTCTTAGAACAGAAGAAAAAGTGTCAGGGAATGGAATGGTGGTAGGTGAACGAATAAAGCGAATAAAAGTGGAGAATGCACAGGTCCTCTGCCTCCAAAACAGTGCAAATCATTGCCCTAAACATCACTCCCATTGACTTCAATGATAATGGGGAAAAATGTAAGAAGTGACACCGTGTGTCGATACAGTAACACAAAGATTTTAACAGCTTTTGAGCTCCTGGGATCATCATAAGTTTTGATGCCCGAGGGCACCAAACTCCATTCCCTTTGGGTGAGTTGGCATTTTTTTTTTTTTTTTTTAAAGCATCACTCTAATTTTTGATGCATCTTTAAGCCAACGACAGAGGTTGATCCAGCAGGAAGTTTCTTATTCCTTTTAACTCTACTTCTGGCTTTGGCGCAAAATACTGAAAGGCAGACTGGCTTAAAGACTACACAAATTTTCAGGGTTCAGAACACAGCTGGCCATACACGTTACATTATAGTTTGCCGAATGCATCGGTTTTTGGCTGACCAAGGTGTATTGGGCTTCCTGACAGTGACCCTATGGCAGCTGTCTGGGGGAGGGAATGGACAACGTTTTTTTTATCTTTATATTTTCCCCACTTGGGGCACATGCATGTATTTAAAGGGGTTATCCAGCGCTACAAAAACATGGCCACTTTCCCCCTACTGTTGTCTCCAGTTTGGGTGGGGTTTTGAAACTCAGTTCCATTGAAGTAAATGGAGCTTAATTGCAAACTGCACCTGAACTGGAGACAACAGTAGGGGGGAAAGTGGCCATGTTTTTATAGCGCTAGATAACCCCTTTAAAATGTATGACCAATTCCACTGGAGCCCTCCAGCCTAGAGGTCCCTCTTGTACTTCTATTCTTTGTACAAAGTAGAGTACTACTTAAGTATTGGGTACTCTTCTATATATGTTTCATGTTTTCATTTTTTTATATTAAAACCCGTTAACATTCTCTTTCAATTATTCAAATTGTTGATAGTGTTATATGCCATTTCCATTACATTTTAATATCTCTACTTTTCAGAGACTAATTTTATACTGTAGAATGTTCAGCAGTTTGTTCATTGGGTACTTTTTGTATCTGTCCAGTGTTAAATAGAATCTACTTGTTTTAGGCACCTTGTTGGAAAGCATACTTTTCTACTTGTACTCTTAAAATCTTTAATAAAAACAAATCTGAAGTATTCCATAAGAACTTCCATTGTTTCCTTTAAGTAAATTTTATAAAATCTTGTCCCTATACAATGAGAAAACCTTATTTGCTGATACTATAACACCCCTTATAGAATCCCATAGAACCTACCTACTAAATTAGAACTACAGTAATTTCATGAATTTCATGTTCATTTCTCTCAACCTTTACGGACATGATGATAAGAATAGAATAAGAGTAAGTGTTAATTTTTGCAGTGGAGACCAGAGTGTAGAGTCTGGTTATTAGTGGTGTGGGGTGGTAGTGCCAAATGGGCAAGTATCAAGTAGTGTGAAGTCTTCCTCGGCACTGAGTGAGCTGTATCCCCTCTGCGTCTGCCCTGGTTGGTCACTTGCAACAGGCTTGTGAAGAAGAGGAAAGCCTGGAGATATGTGACTACATTCATTAGCGGACTGTGACAGATCTGTGTGACATTGTGACATTTTATTCTTGGCTGGAGCTGCTAATTATCCATATTTATAATTGCGTGTGCCACTTTCAAAGATTGCTCGAGACTTTAATAGCCATTTAACCCTTTCGCTTTCCTTAGGGGACTTGAAATGCAATGTACACTCCTATCATGAAATGGAACTTGGAAAATCATTATTTTTCCATCTTTGGCTAAAAATGTTTAACCCATTGTGGGAGTGCACTTAGTGCGGCCGTTCATCACATATGCATGCTTAGTTACGAAATGCTTCTATTTTTTTGTTTTTCAGTTTTATTTAATGAATGAAAAAATGCATGTAGTGGCGTCTTTAATAGTTGTCGCTTCCATCGTCGAATAGTACCTCTGTAAATTGCCATGGTACAGGGGGAAACTAAATCCTACCAGGAAATATGGATAATTGCAAATCCAGTGTTTTCTAGACTTTCCTACTATCATAGTAAACAGAAGGGAACGAGAAAAAAGATGTCGGAGACCAGCACCTGTGGGTACACAGTGTCAGGTAGTCAAGTCTAGACTCTCACTTTGTAGCCCTTAGGCTTTGTGCTTAAATCCCCAAAACAAAGTGGGGTGCAATGGTCCAGTGGTGGGCTGCTAACCAGTAGAAACACTTATCTGGGATGCCTCCAAAAGCGTGGGGGGCACAAGCACTTATGGGGGGCATCCCCTCTATAAGTGCTTGTAAGGAAAAAAAAGGTTTATCCCTTTTGCGTAGTGGCACTGCCCATATACCAATGTAGCAATGTGCTTGATAAAAAGATGCTTTTATTTAAAAACAAAAAAACATAGAGGCAGCAAAACAAAAATGGATGACTGGTTTCGGGAACACAGTCCCTTTACCAGATACAGTCAGCACAACTCCAATGATAGTAAGAATCCCTGTCCTTAGGTTGTGTGCAATATCACAACTTGGCACCATTCACTTTACTGGAACTGAGCTGTAATACCATGCACAGACTAAGGGCAGGGGTGGTTCTATTTCTAGAAAAAAAAACAGCCATGATTTTCTAATCCAAGAGAGTATAACTTTTTACATTGCAGTCAAGTGCAGTTGATATATCTACCATATGCCTGATATACAGACCGATCACAGTTTATTTTGCTGCAGGGCCCACAGTGATAAGCTGTACTGTGGAGGACCCTGGCAATAAGTGTTTAGTCTCCCTGCAGCACCATGACAGGTGAAATAAGGCATTACATTCATTGTAATAAGTGCACTGTACATGTCTGGATTTGTCAGGTCCTCCAGAATGAGAGAATTCCATTTTTATGAGTGTTTATGTACGTTCCTGCTACATGATGGAGGTCCTAAATCAGGGACGGGAGGAACCCTTTGGCCCTTCAGCTGTTGCAAAACTACAATTCCCTTCATGCCTGGACAGCCTGAGCTTTGGCTGTGAAATCGTTGCTGTAAAGTTGTAAAACAAATGAGAAATATTTCCAGGAATTATAACTGAGAAGAATCCTTGTGAGATTTCTCTTTGTAGCAGCTAGAAATATCATTTACAGATTACGGTAATTACAAGGATAATTAAAGTATATCACATACAGAAATGATATTTACAATAGCAAAATCTAAGAATATACCATGTAAATAGGGAGGCATTCATGGAAACGGAGAATTCTGTGATCAGACTACAAACAAACCCTGTGTAGGCTGATCATCCAGTAATACTCCCTTCCATCTGTCCTATACTTCTCTCTGACTACCGTACATATGGTTGGTAGGTACAAGTCGGGTCAGCTAAAGAGTAGTCTGTAACCATGAAGACTCTGTGGGCAAATGTATTTGCTGCACACAAAGATTGTACAGTATTTATAATGAACATTTTGCCAAAAGACCTGTCATCCCAACCATTGTATCTCCATGATGACCATAGACTTAATAAAGACCTCCAAGCCTGCCCTTAGTATATGCCTGTTACCTAATAGGGTTTATGCCAATATATTGCTATGCTATTTAATAAAACATTCAAAATACAAAGAACAATAAAATTACACGTAACTTGTATTGTTTCTTTATTAATGCTTCCCATGTGGAAAACGGCAGAAAAAGAAAGCAAAAAGCAATAGCTGATTTTTTGATCAATCTGCCCCCAAAAAAGTGATTAAGACATATGGGACATATGTACCCAATATAAAAAGTATTTAACTCCTACTGAAAAAAAACTAGAAACCATGTCTTTAAGGGTATAGGGGTCAAAACTACAAACCTCCAGCCATGTCCATATCTGTTGGCCATGATATTGTCTTTTTATGATTGTAATTTGATGTTATAGCTCTGATGTTATAGATATGATAAGTTATACCGTTTTTTTATATTTTTTTTATACAAACTGTGTGTATATGGACACTCCGCTCCAGTGGACATTGACCAAATATTATATTCCTGCTTAATATTAATGCATTTACATATTTTATGTTCATACAGAGACACACAACCTCCTATCCCTACCGATGCAACCTAGCAGACTTTAAAATAGAAAAGAAGATAGGCCGGGGGCAGTTCAGTGAGGTGTACAGAGCCAACTGCCATCTGGACCGGAAGCCCGTGGCGCTGAAAAAAGTCCAGGTAAGGTTTAGTCTACGTGTAACCTAAAATTTGCTTACCTGTACGCTCAGCCAGTGGTGACTCGCCCTAGTCACTGACTGGCTGAGTGGGCATTCCTGAGTGGTGCCATTGCAGGAGTGGAACCTGCAGGGGGCCAGCAGGGATCCGTAAGCAATGATGCAGTAATGGGGGGGCATAGGGCACAAGTAAGCGTAGATCCTTTATTAAGTTCCAGCACCCCCCTGTCTGCAGTGTATTTTATATTTTGGCTGGACATCGGTCATTTTCTGATTACACATTTCCTTTAAGATGTCAAATCTCATGAACTCTTCCAGTTTACCTACTCAAATGGCTGATCCCTTTAACTCTCGGCCACTGACTCCATTGTTTCACGGTTAGGTATCATTCAGATGACCATAATGCAGCTGCACTTTAGCCTTTATATTATGCCTGTAAAACGTATACCCTCGCAGATAATGTGCACCAGCGTTAGATCACCATAGAAGTTGTCTGAATAAGGTCTAACACAGAAATATTGAAGTAAATAAAAATTATTGTAGTCTTTTTACCAGCCTACAACAGGAGGGCATTCCAGAAATACTGCAGGTAGACATTTTGAGATAATCATAACCCTATATATAGTAAAAGAAACCTCTTTCTGTACAGTAAGCAGGAATTGTTTCATGAATAATGGTTACAGGACAAGGCAGGGATAGAATTCCACTCATGCCACAAGGGCACTACAAACAAATTGGGCTCATACTTGCCCTTCCCCATGACCTTGGTTCGGCTGCTAATCCCCAATGAGGAGTTTACAAGCTGTTTTCACCTCTTAGTAATGCATATAAATTCAGTCACGTTCACCGGCACTATGCAGATGGCCTTTAAACCAGATCCTCCCTCACCTTTTAAAAAAGTGGACTTTAAACGTTAAAATAGGTTTAAGAGGAGCCGTAGACGTTTTATAAAGTGAGGATGGCTTTATAAGAAAGCACCTCTGTAAACAGAGGTTTTTGCCCAAATAATTTAAGATACCGACATTTTTTTATCAGTTGAATTGTTTTTCGTCAGAATTTTGTTTTGTGGCATAAAAATAAAGAAAATACTCCTATGGTGGTGAACACAGACAGGGCACCACTTTTTTACTTGAACGTGATTCATTCTTTACCTTGGAAAAGTGGCGGAAAACAATGTCTGGTCCAAACTGGGGATGATCTCACATGGATTTAAAAAAAAAAAAAGGAATGAAACCGATTGCCTTAGATTATTTCTTATGATGGAATATCTTTTTTTAAAAAAAATCACATTTTGTAGTTTTTAATGATGTTTTTTTGCCTATTTTGGACTCTCTGAGTAGCAGGCTTCTTTTAATCCTTGAGCTTTGTGTTTGATACTTCATTCACTTGTACCACCTTGTCTGTCAATTACAGATATTTGAAATGATGGACGCCAAAGCCAGACAAGACTGCATTAAAGAAATCGACCTCCTAAAGGTAAGACTGACAAATTCCTTATTTTTATATATTTTTAAACATACTTTTTTTTTTGTTGTCCAACAATATCTATTCTACATAATAATACATCAGATATTGGTCATAGAATAAAATATTCCTTTGATTGTTCTTTTCCATTTCAGTCACTTCCAGTTTTTTTTTTTTTTGCTATTGTATTTATTCTCAGCAGTGTCCTTAAAAAGGCTGGGCAAGCCATTTTTTACTTTTCTGCAGGGAAACCCCTGTGGCAACTGACCTGTAATGTTTGTGCTGGCGTGTTTTCCCTGAAGCAGCATAGCAGGGAATCAGCCAATCTATAGACAAGGCAATAGAGCTGTTTGCTACAGCTAAGTTCTGACCCAGCACCGAGCTTCAGTTAAAGGGCGAGAAAATTCTAAAGATTTCAAGCAAGCAAAAAACATATATGATTGTGGAAATTAATAATTTTATAATTCAGTAGTCAAATAAAGGTATATACCGTTACATGGTGATGTAACTTCAAGGGTGATTAAACAGCCAAGATACATGGACAAACTGTTAATAGCCTAATCGGTCAAAAAGTCTTGATAGTCTTTTTTTTTTACCTATTATTTAACTGGTTATTTATATTAATTTTTAGATTTATTTGGGGCTGAAAAACAGATTTTTCTTTTTTTTTTGGAAGGCTAAAAATAAACCTCAGAAAAACGCAGTGTGAATATAACCTTAGGGGGAATTGTTCTGTTATTGTGGTATTGGTATTGTTCTGTTGTTATTGTCTGTGCACGGAAGATGTGCTACGGATCAGAATCACAGAACTCCCTGCGTCATGATTAAAAGCATGTCAGGACAGTAGCGCAAAGATTTAGGCTATACTCATGCAACGTAAAAATAAGGGCAAAATACGGCCATATTTGGATACAGAACAAGATCGTCATTTCATGCGTTGTGTAAACATGGCCTTAAACTGATGTGGACCTCCCAGCAACATCTTGATCGAGGATGGCATAAGCTCCATATTCTGTACTGCAACACATTGTCCTATACGGAGTGTACATGGAACGTGTGAACGCCCCCTTAAGCTTAAGGATATGTTTACACTGAGCAAATGGGGTGGAATTCCGCTGCAGAACCCCGCCTGCTCCAGTTTCAGACCGCATCTCTATGGAGAGTTCTGCCACGGAATTCCGCCCCATTTGCTCAGTGTGAACATACTCTTAGAGTATAAAGTACGGTGCTTACAAAAAGAGATGACATAAGATGACACATGCCAAATAGTTACAGAACCAGACGGAGAAATAATAGAAAGACCTTACAATGCTTTAGAATGTATCTTCTGTTCTTCGAGGGTGGGAAACAAGGACTGCGCAAATCAGACTTGGATCTGGCCCCCACAATGGAAACAAGTCCTATATTTGTACCCTTAGTCATTGGCTCTGGTTTCCAAAGCTGTTCACTATACATGTTTGTCACTGCTATAAAACATAGTTCAGTATATCCTGACCTATGATAAAAATTCCCAGCCTATTCAAAGGGTATATTGTCCTACATGAGAAATTAACCCTTTTACTAACCGTTACATACCATCTTATTACATTGTTGTTATATGCTGCTGAATAGCTTTTTTTTCTGGGGCTCAAAAGAAATTCTGTAAATGGGATGGTTCATCAAAGCGTATGCGTAAGCACACCTCTGCAGGTAACAGCTGCATTCAACCCCTTAGAGGGATTGTCCAGAGAAAAATCTTTACTGTGTGCTGAGGTGGCAGTAAAACATAAAATCATGTACTCACCTGGTGCTGATCCCCTGCCGATGCTGTGCTGGTCTTGTCAGTCCTAGTGCTGTGAGATTCCTGTTCTTTTTCTTCTGGCATTCTCACTCATTCTCACTAAGGTGGGTCACTGCTGTGGCTAGTGATTGGCTAAGCAGGCACATTCTGTGTCCTAGGATAGAGAACAGGAAGGTCTGAGTAGTAATAATGGCAATGTTGGCATCAGTAAGTCCTTTTTTTTAACATTTTATTGGCACGTTGATCACGCTGGATGGATATCCCCTTTTAACATTGCTAACCACAGGCAGTGTACTTAGACCGAACCAGCCACCGTGCCTTCCTAAAAGGACCAGCCACAGAGGTCTCATACACTGCACTGTCAATTTTGTGCAGTCGCTATTCAATGAATAGCAGCCGCATAAAACTGACATCAGTTTTCTGTGTGGCTGGGATTCCGTAGAAAACAATGCGATGTATTTTTTCAATAAATAGCGGCCGGTGTTGCGATCTGCGATTAGTGATTTGAAAATAATACATTGTGTGAACCCGGCCTTAGTGTGCAAGTCACACTGTTGAAACCTTTAGTAGTGAGTATGAACCTGCTCCTCTCTACATACAGGTTTTTATTATGCAATGCCCTTTAGATAAAAAAAACCCTCCTCTTCTTATGCATATCATACTGATGTTTTGCCGGAGAGGCGCATGTCCGGTATTTTTAACTCTCATGACTCGGGATGAATCCAATCGTGCTCTATGTGCATTTGTAAGTTCCAGCTGGTTTAAGATATATTTGACATAACAGGATGGAATTTCCCAAATCTTCCTAATATTTTATAGGCAATAATCTCTCAGAAAGACACTTAGTGGCCTGTGGGCATTGCTTTGCTGAATATATATATTTTTGAAACATTTCACACTTGAAAATTTGCAAGTATGCTCAAAGCCAGGATCCCTGCGGAGAGAAAAAATGCCGTTTAAACACTCAAATCACAGCATCAAACAGCTCAAAATCTGGTGAGTCAGTCTGAGCAGTCACATTGCGTTGCGAATGAGCAGCGAGTGTATCTGTTTTACTGCCTGTAGGGCATTCCTTTCTAATGTGTACGCATTTATAAATTATGTCTGATACAAACCCTGAACGCACAGAAGTCAGCTTACAAGCAGCTCAACAAATCAAAAGTAACAATAATGTAAGTTTTAAGTAGGTTCCCGAGAAACCGTTTAATGCAATACAAGGTCAGCAGTTTGTGGGCATATGGAGCAGGTGGAGGGCCCCTTGTCTGCTGCTTTAACACATAATAGTCCAAGGTTACGGTCTATATAATGGGAGAGGGAAACGGCTTTGGTTTGTCTGTCAGCGTCCCCTGTTAGTGCTTTAAAAGAAAACAACTTGTCAAGGAGAAGTGTTTAGTCATCCTTCTGGTAATTGACAGATCCCATCTTGGATCGGTGGTGTTTTTTTTTTTTATCATCGTACTAATAAAGTAAAGCGATCTAATCTATTGCACATTGTTATTGACATGTAGCGGCTGTTTATTCAATACATAATAAGTGTGAATAATACTAATTGGTATTTCTATACATTTTAGCTGCTTTTTTATTGTTTAATAGAAATATAGAATAAAGGGTCACACCGAAAAGAACACAAACGGAAGTGTTCAGCGTCAAGATTAAAGGAATTGTCCAGGGAATAATTTAGATTTAAATGATGGAAAGAAAAACAACAATTGCTGTGTTTCAAGACTAGTGTTGAGCGAGCTAGAATTTGGATGCCCGATGCTCAAGTGAGCACCTCTTGTGTATAAGTGGCCATACACATTCAATAATGATCAGCCGTCAGTTATATATATGCCACCCTCTGCAGTAAGGTATTTAATTTTTTTTTTATTCATATTTTTGTGTATTTCATCCCTTTAAATAAAATATACAGGAATTTGAACAATAAAATGCAGTAGGTTTCTGCAAGACCTATTAGAACTTTGGGAGTAACGACTCGAGTAAAATGCACTCAAGCATTTTAGTGCTTGCTCAACACTAGTCAAGACACAAGTGGGAAGGCTTAGTAGGGGTCAGCATTGTGGGAGATCAGGGGCATTTAAATAAAAAATTAAAATTAAACTCACCTGGAACTTATAAAATAACTCTCCAGACAACCCCTTTTTGTAAAGACGTTCTCTCGTCTCATTTTTGTTTTGCACCAAAAGACCATAGTTATGAATCAAAAGTTTGGTTTGGCGGAGTTTGGGTTTGTCCGAACCTTAAACCCTTTAACCCCTGGTGTCCTCCACCGCTGCCCCCCCCCCCCTTTCAGCCCACTCAGCCAATCAGTTTCTGAGACAGGACATCGTTGCAGCCATTGATTAGCTAAGCGGGCTGTCACTCTCATCTCAGGAGTGACAGGCGACTCAGCAAATCCCTGATTGACTTAGATGGGACAGTGCCGTGGCAAGTGATTGGCTGAGCAGGCTCTCCATGTTTATGGACTGACAGCCCGCTCACCCAAACACTGGCTGTGGCGCCGTCCAGTCTCAGTCATTGATTGGCTAAGGGTGGCTGGAGACACCAGAGACCCTTAGGGGGACACTGGCGGAGCGCAAACAGGTGAGCATGCCCTTTTTTGTTGATTTTTTAATGTGTATTTTATTGTGTGGTTGTGCACTTTGCAAAAAGTTCTGAACTAATCTGGATTTGTTAGATTCGGTTTGCTTATCCCATCTCTTCTCCTTTTATAGCACTTTAGGTATAAAAACTTCTCAGGCATTATAGATGGTAGATTTCTTTCCGCTAAGTGATCAGCAAGCAGTACAATAAATAAAAGACATCACTACATCTTTTGCATCTGCATCCTTACTCCAGACATATCAATGCATCAGAGCTCCTCTATACTGCTCATGGCAGCTACATGGTGAGAACAGGATGGCTCCTTGGCTTCTACACATGCTGAGAAACCGGCCTATTCACTATGTTGGAGCAAGGTTTAAGAAATAGCTCACATGCTCTGTATTTGAGCACTCTCATGAACCTGGCCAAATGCCACTGAAATATATGAGGAGCATTTGCACAAGTATGGCCACCACTGCATGGGATATGAAGAGTGGGGGAAATAGAGGGACCTGTACTGGATACAACTTTTACATCTAGGACTTATTTGGAGATCATCTTTTTAATGAGGATTCCCCTTTTAAAATAACATTGGTGTATCAATGGTTGCTTAAAAATATGTGTGTAGTGGTCTGATGGGCCCTAAATATGGTGCCCATGTTAGATAGTGAAGATACTGAGGCCAAAGTTCTGGAGTGTAAGCAGAAGGGGTGAAGCAGATTTCGGAAATGGAATAGAAAAATGTTAATGGAAATTTTGCACGCAAATAATATGCACATGGAGTACAAGACACTGCACTTATTAGATCAATTTATCTTCAGATTCCATTGTTCATCCCGTCTCTTTCTCTCTTTGACCCTGCAGCAATTGAACCACCCGAACATTATCAAGTATCTGGACTCATTCATCGAAGACAATGAGCTGAACATCGTTTTGGAGTTGGCAGATGCTGGAGATCTTTCTCAAATGATTAAAGTAAGGACCAAAGGTTTTTATTTTGCAGATGAGGAATTTGTTCCTAAGTGTCATACAAATGTCTAGTGAGTACTTTATATCGAGTAGATAAATAGAATTACTTTATTGCTGTTTTTGTGAAAGAGCTGATGGAAACGGATGTCAGTTTCCAAGAAATGGTTTACCCAGAACTGTACCGGTTAAGTTACTGTTCAGATGAATACAACCTATTCTCGTTTGTTTGTAAAAATAAGTTTTTAATGAACTGTGATTGGTCACATATTCCTTATGAATTTTTTAGTGAGTTAAGACAAACCTGAGGCACCGTAGGATCATGGCAGAGCTCTGATGGTGTATTTTGTAAATTCTGTATTATAAAGTTAGACACCAACTTTACAACCCAGACATTGTATATAGTGTGGCCATTACAAACGTTGCAGCCCAAATTTTGGCCTCTAGGGCCTATTCCCATGTTTTGTGAAACATAGAACGCATGGACGGGACGCCCTGTAGTGGACTCTTTCCCCACCCGGGATCATGAATGAGTATGATGCCGGGAAAGTGTTTTAATCTTTGCAGCATGGCAGTTGCATCATTACAGTGCCGCAAAGATTTAAACACTTTCCCCGCTCCTGGAATCATATTGATATATGATGCCAGGCGGGGAAAGAGCACATCTCCAAATAGTTCATCCACGAGCACACAGTCTATCAATTGCACTCAGAGTGTAACCTGTCCCTTTATGAGCTGAATTGGTACTCTGCATTCAGTAAAGATAGAGTTTTGTAATAGCAAACGATATAGAATGAAAGGAAGGTGTCACTCACCCATATGCTCAGTGTGATTCTTCCTTTATTCAAAGTCCAGGGATACAGGTATCAGTTTAGGGAGGACGTGTTTCACAGTGTCAACTGACACGGTAATGCACATGTCCTCCCTCACCTACTACCTGTGTCCCTGGACTTTGAATAAAGGAAGATTCAAAATAAGCATATGGGTGAGTGCCACCTTCCTTTCATTTTATATTGTTTGCTATTGCTGTTCCATATAAGTAATGAACTGAAACACAGCTACTTACTTGCACCACCCCTGTCCTCAGGTTGCGTGTGGTATTAGAATTCAGCTCCATTCATTTTAACGGAACTCAGCTGCAGACCCACACCCAAACAAGAGTGGTGCTGTTTAATGGCCCTATTCCACGGGCCGTTTAGAGGAGCAAACGAGCCCTCTCAGCGCTCGTTTGCTCCTCGTTCCCCCCTCGCTGCCGCCGCTATTCAACGGGGCTGCAGCGAGCGGGTGAGTGCGGGAGGGGCGGCGGGGAGGTGTGGGGGGGCTGCCCGGGTGATCACTGATCGTCCGGGCAGCCCATAGGATACAGCAGCGTCTGCTGCCGATGCTCCTAATTAACGGAGCGACGGCAGCAGATCGTTGCTGTATCAGTCGCTTGTTTTTCAACATGTTGAAAAACAAGCGACATGAACGATCAGCCAACATGAACGATATCGGCTGAGCGTTGCACTCTATTCCACGGGACGATTATCATCCGTAGCGGCCGATATCGGCCACATACAGACGATAATCGTTCCGTGGAATAGGGCCTTTAGGAAGAAAGAAGCCATGTTTTTGTATGCCTGAACAACCTTTTAAACTTCAGTTTTTGTCAATCATGAACCAAGAGCCATTACACTAAGCATTGTAGATAGGAGCACTGTCATCCTAGAAGTTTTTAGCAACACTTAGAAAGCCTGGGATGGACTTTTAGAATATCCAGATTCTTTTGGACTGTTACTTTATCCTCAAGGTTGAATGTTGGGCCCATAGAGTGCCATGATATTGCTTCCTAAACCGTTCAGGAACCTCCACCAGGCTTGAGAGTGGGCATTAGGGGGCAATCAGCAGGTTAGATTAGTCTAACCTTCTGATAATTCCCCTGTAAGGGGCTGTAGATTTTAATTTTTTGACTACCATTTGATTAATTATTATTATGATCCCCATGCCAAGCTTTGACTTTCAACTACTGCTGCTTCTGTCTGTCAATGCTTTACCTGTTTTTTTACCTACTGAAAAACAGCACACCCATCAACAGCTGGGGTCACAGACCTCCATATAGCAGGCACGGATCAACAATGATTCCTCTTTGGAGCTCTGTCATGTCTGACGAATCCCCCCCCCCCCCCAAATTCAAGTAAACAGATTTTAAGAGCAATAAAAGCAATAAGTTTGTTAACAACAATGTAAGCTAGTGAGGAAAAAAAGGGGGCATTACCAATTTGTTAGGAAGAGTTCAACCAATGTACAAATAGAGGTGTTCTATTTATTTATTCTACATCCTTCATTATACTGCCCATATAGTATTCACAACCTCCACCATGTCCACTACTTGACTTGTAAGTGAATGTCAAAATGTTTGGGTTTGGCAACATTATCCAAACCCGAATTCTCAGTGTTTGCTTCCTTTTGTTTAATGCCACCCTAGGTAGTCATGGGGGCCCATAGGCTGTATCCATGTTTTCCTGGCATCCAACTTGTGCAGCTACGAGGAATCAAACACCAAGCGTTGGGTTTGGATATCATTGCCGAACCCAAACATTTTGACAGATGCGCTCAACACTACCTGTAAGCATAGGATCTCAGACAATCACATGTAGCCCTGTGATCATACTCTAGTTTTAGCTACTGGACAAGATTAATGTAGGGTCAACAGAAAGCACAATGGCTGTCATTTGTCAAGTGCCGTGTGTTCTCTGTACCCAGCAGGAGTGGTCTGTGACCTATTCTACCAAGTCAACTTAAACTGGTCTCCTGCCATCAACTAGTGTACACTCAGCTGCCAAATGCAAGCCAAGCTGGACGGAAGGCAGGGCTGCCAGGGCACATGTTCTAATAAACATGGCCAAGATTTATGCATCCAGTCCTGGATTTAGATTGGATTCTGAACATCTGAGAAGATCTTTTTAACTTCTCCGTGTTACAATTATAGCACAGAATATTTTACGATATCAGAGTTTGCTTTGGGCAAATATTCCATTTGCCGCAGTTTATGGTTTTGAGGCTCTAAATATGTTATTCAAGGTAATTAAGACGAGAGATGCTCATTACACTAAGACGGCGTCTCCACCTGTCAGGTTTTATTGTGTTCCACAACATTGATTTGATGAGTGTGGGAAATGGGTTATGATACCTCCGAAGGCTTTAGGAGATTGTGGAATTAGTTCTGCAATGGTTTATTCACAGTCTGTCCTCTGCTAAAAAAAATAATTTTCTTTTATGCATTTGCTTTTCACATGTGTGATTCTTTACCTTTGAATTTTACATAACCGAGCTTGTTCTGTTCTTCTCATCGTAGTATTTTAAGAAACAAAAGAGATTAATACCGGAGAGGACAGTCTGGAAGTACTTTGTGCAGCTGTGCAGCGCTGTGGAACATATGCATTCCCGCCGGATCATGCACAGAGGTAATCTCACCATCCATCCACGGCCTGTTCATCCTACACCTAATCCTGCACTCCTGGATAGGAATCCAGCTGTCTTTTCATAGAGACTACTGCATAAAGTAGTTTATCAATTAGCAAAAAGTCTGAGAACTCAAACCTTTCTATAAATTGTCACACTGTACTAGGAATATATATATATATATATATATATATATATATATATATATATATATATATATATATATATATAGCACCTGTATGCATAAATAACATACAATTGACTGAAACCATTTCTTCCTAGTAGTTATAAACTGTAAGCTTGGCAATTACTAGTGCAATGGCTGCCACTGCCATGGGGGCTGCATTGGTTGTCTCCACTGTGGAAATGTTATGGCCTACCCTTGTTGTGGGGACGCTGTGAAAGCCTTTTTTGTTAAAGTACTGTGGCTGTCTCTGCCCCGGGGAGCTCTCTGGCATCCTCTGCTATGGGAGAAAGGGGGGGATGTGGCTCCTTTACCATAGATTTGCGCCGTGGATGGCCTTGTTGCAGTTGCCCTTGCCATGAAGGGGGGGGGGGGGGTCACTTTTATTTATAGAGCCTAATCTTGACACATGACAGCACACGTTTGTTTCATCCCCTTTAGTCTCAATCATGGTATAAAATAAACATTTTTTTATCTATTTAGGAATTTATGGAAATAAAGACCAGTGTAACACGGCGCTCCTGTGGTTTATCTGTGTTGCTTTGTTGGACTTGACTCCTGAGTTTATTTCCAACTAATAGGAACCTCTTTATGGATGTT
This sequence comes from Dendropsophus ebraccatus, assembly GCF_027789765.1. NCBI lineage: Eukaryota > Metazoa > Chordata > Amphibia > Anura > Hylidae > Dendropsophus > Dendropsophus ebraccatus. The sequence continues at coordinate 28,309,939 of NC_091463.1, forward strand.
TTTCCTCGTGTTTGCTTGTTTTTTCTCTGAGTACTACAATTTTCCATTCTGAAAACACTCTGTTAGGTCATTGGGGCATCCTGTGAAATTGACCCTAGTTTGTTTTCCCAGACATGGATGACCTTCATTTTGGACCAGGACTGATGTGGTGACCATCTCTGTGTGCAATAAACAGTAGGAGAAAATTTGCTGTTATTGAACCATCCCATGTCTAACCTGTAGACCATGTTTTAAAGGAAAAGGAAACTGACTTGTAATGAGAAGGTTTAGCAAAGTTCTACAGAACCCAAAATCTACTTTTTATTGCTCTGGCCTCTTCTTACTGTTCAGACACTGAGGGGTAAACTAATGTATCACACCACTCGTCTCCGGTTAAGAAGAATCTTTCTCCAGATTTCTGTCTCCCTTACATCTCGTCCTGTTACCTCTGTGAACGTTTTATTTCATCCGGCCTTTGAAGCGCTGCTCTGATTGGACCTGATGAAACTGTCAGAGGGTGATATGTTTTGATTCCTTTATGAAAGTGTTGTCACATCACAGCTGTGAAGTGCCGGATACAAAGGCTCCGATCAGAGTTCTGGATTTGTGTTGTGTTTAGGGCATTGGGACACATGGCTTCATAGAGGCGGACGTGTTTGCTGTGAAAGTTATCTGAACACGTTTGTAGTGCACAGAAGTAGGAGAAGCGCCGAGAATTTTATTAAAAGTTATGTCTTTGCTGTTTATTGGAGATGTTCTTCTCTATCAGTTTGCTTCCCAATAAATGTTACTTCACCATTGACTCGCCCATTAAGTTCATGATATTTTTCAAACTATGCCCCTTTTTATCAAAACAATATAAGAAACCCCAAACTTTTGTCTTTTTGTGGTGGTGGTGGAAAAAAAATTAAAGAAGTTAGAAAAAACATAGCTGCCTTATTCTTGTCTTCAGTTTTCTTGTGGTATTTCTGCTTCATTATCCGTCCCCCTTCCCTCCATCTATTCCACCCTTAGTTGAACTTTATGGACATGTGTCTTTTTTTCAAACGTATAAACTATGTAAAGTGACCGGAGCAGAGCTGTAGTACCACACACAAACTGAGGACACAGGTGGCGCAGTTTTTGGAAGAAAGCAACTATGCCTTTTGCATCCTGGATGACCCCTCACAGCACCATAAAGAGGTTAGAGGGCCTGTGGTTAGTCCAATTTTTTATAATATGACAGTGGCGTTCATTGTTGATATATTGAGTCCAGTGGTGTTCATTAATTTCGTATTCATTACTTTCCGTATTGTTCCGGAGAAATAAGGGTTTACTCTTTGGTTGAATATCTCTACTCCTCACTGAATAAACAGAGGGGAGAGGATGTTCTTGCAAAATGGGTTGTAAGCGCTAGATTCTGGGGTGTTTTTATAGGAATTCATATTCCCACACCCTGAGCATAATTCAGTCCCCCTAAGCTTCATTCACATGCTCTTGTGAAAACAATGTTGGAATCAGGGCACCCAAGACTATATAATGATATAACAGCTATTTGGACTTTTTTGGGACTGACCACAGGTCCTCCTTAAAAGCATGTTTAAAGTTTTACATTTCAGATCAGTGAACTTTTCTGTCTCTCAAAGTGCAGGGGCTGTCAATAAAGTGCAGGTGGAGGAGGCAAGCAGTAATAGTAAATGGAAATGCTGGGCACTTGAGGTTATTGGCCACACCCTGTAGGAACTTGCTGCTCATTTGCATATCTAAAAGAATACAAATTGCTCATCATACAATATATTTTTAAAGTGTGACTGTCGTTAAAATTTTTATTGCAGAAATCAATAGTACAGAAACTTTGTTATTGGGTTTTATGAAAAATGAATTTTTATCATGAAAAAGCAGTTTAAAGCTTTCCCTCTGTCTTCATGGTTTTCCTATGGAGAGAGAAAGTAAAAGCAGCAAAACAGGACAACAAAGAATTAATTTACATTCACATCCCGAGCTCTCTCCTCTGCAGTCACCACTGACCTCTCTGACCTCTGAATAGGGATCTGAATAGCTCCCCCGCTGTGCAATCCTTTGTTCTTGGCTCTCAGCTGCCGGCTAATCTCGCTCCTTCCCCCCTCCCCTCTTCATAGAACGGACAGATCCGACTGATGAAAAAACAGTTGAGATTTCTTGATTCTGAGCAGTGTATGACAGAAAGAAGAGGAGGGGGAGACCTGGGAAAAGGCTTTTTACATGCAGATAATGGCATATTTGTCTAATAAACCCAATTACAAAGTTTCTTAAAATCGCTTGGACTATTAATTTCTGCAAAAAAAAATTTTAACGACAGTGACTCTTTAAGAAATACTTGTACATTAGAAATATGTTTACATAATGCATCAGTTGTTAGAGATGACAGGTGGAAGAATGTTGTAAGATGCGTTCCTGCATCCTTCACGCCCGTTAATCCGGCGTGCTGATTCAAGTGCTGGATAGTTTTAAGTGTTCCATTCAAATCAATGGGATCAGTTCATGCGTCATGTTCCCTATGGCTGTATCCATGCAGCCCTGGACTCTAGGGCTGCATCCAACTTCGCCAGCCCCAGGATAAGGGTGACAACCTAATACAAATGGTTATTATAGGGGCCAATTAACTTTACCATAGGCCCCGGGCTGTTCACCAAGTCTGGCCCCCCCACCCTACTGTAACTATGGCACCACTGGCGTGGTATTCATAGTACAGGATAGATAATGTCACAATGCCCTGATTTGTGCACAATTGATGTAGAAAAGCAGTAATTTTCTGTATGAGTCTGTTTGGGAGCTCAGGGCCCTGGGCTACCGCATGAAACGGACTTATTATAATCCATTACTGGGTTATTAGAACCTCTGTCAGGGTTTTCTCCTTGACCTAAGAAAACCCCTACATAACTTTTTAACTTTTATATAATTTTTTTTTTTTTTTTTTGTTTCAGAAGTACAACTGCTGATGTAATGGCGGTAACACTGCTTTTATATTCTGTTTTCAGCATAGTATTTAACTAAAAAATGACTAACAGAGATTTAACCTATTTGACTGAAGAGACACGTCAGAGACTGGGGATTTTTTTTTTTAAGTTTCTTTTCCTCACAAAAACAGATTTCATTGAAACCCACATGTTCCTATAATTGATGTTTATAGAGACTGACATGGCCATTATGTCATTACACCTACGTTTAAGCTATTCACTTTTTTTTCTTAGTTTTTGCATTTCTACATTTAGAGCTTTATGTTGGCAACGAGAAGCTAAATCTGCTGTTAAAAAAAATATATATATATATATACACACACACACACACGCACACATACGCATCCTGAACATAGGTACTGTATATCGTAAGTCAATAAAACAAACGTTTTACTGACAGAGCTTGTACGTTACATAGGAGACCTAAGAATATATTTACAAACTATAGGAAGTCCCAAAGGCTAACCGGTGGTTATTGATTTCCTAGAATGTCTTCTTAGATGCATGAGTAATGTGGGTTATTTCTACGATGTTAGGTAGTGATATCAGAAACCTGTGTGAGCTAGACCCTCGATGGTGAGAACCTATGTCTTGTAGAAAAATTAATGTTACATTACCTACAAGCAAGGAACCGTAAGGTTAATCTCTTCTTTCTCTTTTACAGATATAAAGCCTGCCAATGTTTTTATCACGGCCACTGGATTTGTGAAGTTAGGAGACCTCGGGCTTGGTCGGTTCTTTAGCTCCAAAACCACCGCGGCACATTCCTTGGGTACAGTATTTTTACATTTTTGTGCAAATTTGTAAGTGTGCTGGATTCTCCTTGTTTTTTTGACAAAACCTTCATCCAAAAACTGGTTGACATCAGTTATTTTCTAGAACAATTTCTTCTACTAAAGGTGGCCACGCATTATTTGTAAGCCAAATCTTTGTTGGGCAACTGTGTCTCTCATTCTTTCATGCACACTAAGCCCAGCTAAGCTTCAGTGTCTTTTAAATAGGTAAAAGAGAGAAAGCTGCTGGCTCCTCTAGTGTTGGCTTATCTCCCCAAAAGCAAAAAGTTTGGGTATGTTAAAATCCATATGCTGGAGGACGGTTAGGCTTGGGTGGTTATCCCACTATATATATATATACACATACAAGTACTGGTGGACATTAACTTTCTTCTTAAACAATGTCTCCTACTAAAGGCGGCCATATGTTTAGGATAGCTGTTGGCAAAACATTTGTTATACCTTTCGATCCCCACATAGGCTCAGCTTGGCCAAACCTGTATGTGTTCTGAATAGAAAGAGGGGAGACAGCCCCCGGTATCTCTGGTGGTGGCCACTCTTCTTAAGAGCAAAAGGTTGGGTTATGTTAAAAGGGGGGACATTCAGGAGGTGAGCCACTCTTGCTAAAGTTGGCAGGTTCCCCTGACTTTAATGTGTATGGCCAGCATTAAGGTCCCCATACATCTTTAATAACTGACCGTTATATCTCCTATCTGGCCCCTGTCCTCCCCATACACAGGAACTTTTTTCATGGCCAAGCTTTACTGTGTTCTCTATGGGGAGGGGCAAGCTGCAGAAAGAGAGTTCTAGCTATGGCTTATCTCTCCCAGAACAAATGTGTTGTGCAGTGATTTCTTTATCACGCCTGACCCCAATCACCACTGACATTGTGATCTATCAGTGGTCATTCAATAGAGCCCAATACACCTTACACTGAAGGCCGAGCGGTGAGTATGGCTGGCGAAGGTATAGGGTGTATAGGGACATGTAGTCTCCATCAAACCCCAGAATCATTCTCGTTTCCTTTTTACCTAGCTTTGGAAGATCCACTCTCCATTGGAGTTTTTTTTTTACATTTTTGTAAATAACAGCAGCATATAAGAACAATGAATATCTTTATTCATAAGCTTTTAAATGCACACACAAACTATACAAAAATGTACTTGTCACCCCATTAGTTCAGTTCACGTTATAGAGCCTTGTTTCCTTTTTACTTTATGCAGTTTTTTGAAAAAAACACAACATGACCATAATGCTCCTTATTCACTGGCCGATCCATGGCGGTTGCTTTCTTCTATTGCATTGCAGTTATAAATTACATAATATTTTTATTGGTTTTAATTGATTATTTTTTTTTATTTCATTATTACAATTGTACCGTTTTCCCTATTGTTTCGGTGTAATGTATGTGAGCTGCTTACATGTAGATGGGGCACTGCTGCCTCTCTATGTATAGATGTCTGTCTGCACGTGATCTGGATAAATATTTTTACAAAGTAAAGAGGGGAAAAAAAAACCACATCAAGCCCTATTAAGATCATGTCAGGCGGAATAAGCCCAAAATATGATGGTGTCCACCTAATGATGAGATGTCCTGCGACAGCTGCACTTATTATATTAATGAGAAGGAACCGGGATTCCACAAGTCACAGTGCCTATATCCCCAGCACATCAGTCAGAGCAGTAATCCAGACAGATATGAAAGGGTATCGTCTTGGTGGCCGCATAGCTGGGCAAAGGTCTACAGTATTATACACGTTTATTAAAATCTAAACCTCGTATAGAGAGAGTGTATATGACAATCAAGGAAATGATTCACGTATGACCACAGTTACTACTGGTGATATGTTTGCAATGGCATTTCACAATGATACATACACATATCATACATACTACTGTCTAGTCCCTTCTCCTCCCTAACTTCATGCATACAAGAGACCTGCCTTCGTCTGCCTGCTTTTGCTCTATGTTGTGCTTACATTAGTCAGGGAAGCGATACATTCCCTGTCTGCTTTCAGGTATGGGGATTACTATAAACTCTGTTCACACTATGGATCGAAATAAGATGTGTGTTTCTGCAGCAAAAACTCAAGATGGAATCTGATATTTCTGCAGTGGATTGACTACAGGTTTGCAGCAGGATTAGCCCCATTGTCAGTCAGTGGACCTAATAGATTAGGTGCTGACGTTCGTCGGCAGCAAAAATCCTTGGGTTGCAGAAGCCCCAGTTATATGCATTGGAAATGTATTGGTGGATTTGAAAAGATCCCCAAAAGACCACCAAATGACTTCCATACACATTAGAAAAAAGTCGCCCAAACTTGCCAGTTTCAGTGTAGCTAGCCGGCTGTCATATGGAGGCCAGGGGAGAGAAGCATTAAGTGAAAATGGCACTGGCTTACCTCCTCATCAATCCATTCAGAAATGAATGCCGAATATTTGTGTCTATGGTGGGATTGGGAGAGAACTCATGGCTGAGTCGATGTCAGGCCAGTAGCTATTGCGTGTATAGGCTGACTTATAACTTGCATGAAACAATAGTCTATTAATCTATAAAACACATTCTGGTTTCAAGTGTCCCTGGAAGTGTAATATTATTCTACTTCAAGGGGCTGCAATAAAAGTTAAAATGTACCTGTCATAACCTCTAATATGCCCCATTGCGGTAAATTGAGGCACAGGAGTCCAAGCTCCTGCAATGAATGGAGGGGCAGCAAGAAGGTGGTGACCGCAGGCCTGTAGTGCTTGCAGCTTATGAGAGTGAATGGAGGAGCAGGCAAGTGACAGCTATCTACTCCACCATTGTATTTTACTACACCTACACCCCTCATGTCCAGTGCTAGCAATGCCTCTCTGCAACTTGCAAGTGGCCGCAGAGGCCAGCAGGTCCTGCACCCCTGAATTAGATACATTAATTGTAGTGATGAGCGACGACTGGTCGATCAAATAGATATTCAATCGAATAGTAAGGGATTCGATCGTATCAAATATTATCGAATAGTTTGCAGAATATTCGATAAATATTTGATGAGCGTTCAAATCCCCCTTCTTCCCTGTTGTTTTAGCCAATCAACGTGCAGGGAGGCTGCCACAGCCCCTTGGTGTACGTAGCATCGCAAGAAACGAGAATAACAATGCTTGGATGGCATAATCACATGACCCAATAACATATATACATGTGTTCATCCAGTGCTATGTGCTGCTACGTCATACATAAATACAAAGGGTAGTGCAAGCAGGCTGCTCACCAAGTGCTTTTTGCTGCTGATACGTGCTAGACTGTTCGATCTAAAAATAAAAAGGAGTAGTACTTGTGTTCATCTAGTGCTACGTGCTGCTTTGTCATACATAAATACACAGGGTGGTACAAGCAGGCCGCTCACCAAGTGCTTTTTGCTCCTGATACATGCTAGACTGCTCGATCTAAAAAAAAGAGTAGTACGTGTGTTCATCCAGTGCTACGTGCTGCTACGTCATACATAAATACACCGGGTGGTACAAGCAGGCTGCTGTGCTACTATAAGGCTTTCT